>NC_072768.1:13461690-13609984 GCF_022539595.1 Amphiprion ocellaris | reverse complement strand
TGGTAATATTGTTTTGAACTTCATATCAAGATACATTTTGATAAATTAAGTTATTAAAAAACTCGGACATAGTCAGGGCTTATGTCAAGCTATTAGCTAAAGCTATGCTAGCGTCTTTGTAGGATTTACTTAGACACTTAGAGCTAAATGCTAACATCAGCATGCTCACATACTCGTTAAAACTTCTGTTATTCAGCAAGTGTGTTTACAATGTCTACCTTTTTAGCTTAGCATGCTAGCGTGCTGTCAAAGCTGAAGGAAACACCATCGTTAGATTGTATTTTGTGAGGGACACTATCTTAACCTTTATGTTAATCTCCAGTACTGTTAGAAAGGAGCTGTGTTTTTCCCCATTCACTTCAACACAGTCAGAGATCTACTGGACCTTAAACAAAAGTGGAACTTAACTTAGAAGTCCAACATCAATATTTGTGAGCAAAGAAATAAACTATGTGTGGCAATATTTGTTTAATACTTTACATTAAGACATATTTTTGATATATGAAGTTATAAAAAAAAAACTGGGACATAGGTGTGTACTGAGTGGAAGATTTTACAGCTGGAAAAAAAACTTTCCATCGGATGGACAAACTGTCATGGAGACACCGTTCCAGTAAACATATGCAGCTATACCACATAAACATAAAGATAAAATCATCAGATAACAATCCTGGACTTTGGCTGTCAGCTGAGGTGAGCTCTCTGCCGTTATATAGTTAATGTAAAATACTTTCTAAACATTCTGACATTCAACAACTCCAGGCAAGTTCAGTCTAACCTGGCTCCCCGAGGGTCTCTGTGTGTTACCATTAGTCTGGGTCTGTTGGGGTCCCTGGGGGCCACAGTCCCCTGGTTTTGACTCCTGCCAGACGGAGTCTTTGCTCTGGGCCCAGGCCCGCCGCCGCACACAGGCCATGCTCATCGACTTCAGTCTGGGATCTGAGGATCAATGGAGCATGAAGTCATCGATCGGGTTGGGCAGGTATTTAACGCAACAAACACAGCTGAGTCAGAACAAACACACACAGCAGGTGAGCAGCTGAGGCATCACATGAGTCCTCATCCTGCATATCTGGGACGGCTAACTGTTGTTTCTGACAGTTATAAAGACAGAACTGAAGGACCAGCATTAATGCAATATCAGACTGAACTGCAATATACCCAAAAACTCACAGGAAAGAGATAAATCTGCATGAATGCTTCGAATTTATGCCACCAGTAACAACAAACCATTAAAACCAGTGGTACCAGTTAATCAGCACCACCTTCCCTTCACCATTTTTATAGTGAATGTAAAACAACACCACAAACATATATATTTATAAAAGTTATAAACGTGGCATAACATGTTTGTCTGTATTTCTAGTTCATTATTTCAATGGTTTATCAATTCCATAAATTATTTCAAATTTTATCCATTCATTTAGCAAAAATGTATCAAATGTATACTTTTAGCTCAGTTTATTTTTTGCTATTTATATTTTAACAGTTTTTTTAATTTAATTAATTTTAATTTTTAATTAATTTAATTTATTTAATTATAGAGGCTGTTGAAGACGACCCACCTGTAGCGGCGCTGGTTTCCATTCCCAGAGCTCCACTCTCCATTTCTGATCAGTCAGAGAAGACTGACGACTCTACAGCGACATCAGCAACAGGTACCTCACCTGCACAGACACACACAATCCTTCATAGTTAGTGGCTTATTTAACAGAGACGGCGCATATTAACAAAGATTTTGCCTGTTTTTCATCTCTGGACAGAAAAAACTTAAAGGGGAAAAAACATTGAAAACAACAAGAAAAACAGAGAAGACTTTTACAGACATAGCACCACAGAGAAGTCGGTTTTAAGGGTTTTTACAAATAACTCGTGAATTGACCACCCCTGACCACCCACTGGCTGCAGTCATTCTCTGAAATCCATGTTTTCTTGCCATTTTTGCTGAACTTTGCATTTCCCCATTTCCTAGTTCTCCTCTACTTTCCAAACATGCAATTTTTGGCAATTGTACCCGACCGGCTGGAGCAATTTTTGCAATGGTTCGGCATGTTTACGCAGATGCACATATCTGACGAATCACAGTCTACATTTATATATTATCAAATATTTTTCTTGAAAATAGCAGAAAGAATTTTTAATGCCACTAAGAATGCCATTTAAGGCCTTAATGTTTGCAAAATCAATTTAATGACAATTAATGCTTTTTAATGCCCTGCAGAAACCCTGTGTTTACTCCCAACAGGAGCCTCTGACCTCACTGGGATCTCCAACACTGCCAGAATGAGACGTGATTTCCAGAGGAATTTCTATGGAAGAGACGTGGAGGGAGATGAGCTGGAGTAAAAAGGAACAGGAGGAAGGGAGATAGTTTGGAGAGATATATGAAGTTTCACACAGCTAGGGAACACTTTATTACTTTTACATTCTATATTCCTTATTTCTAAATAAATGACTTAACTCTTGATTTTTTTGTTTATATTATTATTTAAGGATAAGGATAAGGATAAACTTTATTGATCCCACAGTGGGGAAAGTTCACCGTTACAGCAGCTCCAAAGAAAAAGTATAAAGGCAGTGCAGGAATAGATAAGAAAAAGAAACAGTGCAAAACTTGCAGAAAAAAAAACATTATATACAGATGATTTTTGGCTGAGGTGAACAGACAGCAGAATGCAGTGAAGAAACACTCAGAATGGGTCTGATAATGATCTACCAGACTGAGCCTGGACAGCATCTCTGTAAAGAAGTTAGAAACAAAATTCTAAGCTGAAGCTTGTGTGTTTGATTGTGTTGGACATTAGAGCTCATCAATACGACTAACACGCAGATATCTGTGTGTAATCTCAGCTGGGCTCAGTGTGGGTGTGTTGGTCATTAATAATAAAGGAATCTTCTCAGCTTCTCATCTCACTACTAAACATCCTTCCACCGTTTCATCCCTCAAACCAGCAAACAGTTTGTTAGCAGCCAAACACTTCCAGTAGCAGCTCTAAATTAAAAATGAAGTGGACTTATGGCAAATACTTCCTGAGCAGTGGAGTTACTGAAGCTATCTACAGTGTGCATAGAATCCTATTACAGCTGGAACTAAAACAACCACTGACGAAGGTAGAAATGTAGAGATGTTCACATTTATGAAAATGTTTATTATGAACATTCTCAGCATGTTTAAAAGTTCCTCCCTGCATGTGCAAATAATAACAGAACCACACTGAAGTCATTAAACTGCTGCACATCAGCATCCTTCTCTATCCCACATAAATAATAAAATAAACAAAAACAATTTAATTGGAAAATGTATAATGTATGGTTTTTGTGTGTTTCAGATAGCCTAGAACTGCGGTTCCCAAACTATTTGGCTTGGAGTCCCCCTATAAGACGCACCTCACCCCTAGAATTTTGCATTTTGCAGACGGTCCCTGTTCACTCGTCGCACAGCCTGCTGCTCATAGACATCAGTCATTTCTGCAGCTTGAAAGACAGTGACCTTTGATTAAACTGGGCTTGTAGCATATTGTCTACCTTACAACGGTGGAAAAGAGGCATCGTTTATGTTTAGACAACGTATATTTAATGAGTTATTGATGCCGGAAGTCCGAATCTGTGAATGTCTTCCAACTTTACCGAACTGTGTTTTGTTTCCTGACGTCGTAATTCGCTGGCTTCATGCTGTCATTTACGAGCATTTCACCACAAATAACATAATTTTGTCTTGTCCTTTAATAAAACCAAATTTAAGGTAACTCTCGAGGTATAGCCGGAGTTTTTAGGTACTGATGAATCTTCACCAGTTTTGCGTTTTTCAAACATCGTTCCCGTCAGTAATTTTCTAACTGCACACAGAAATAATAAATCGGGATGAGCGAGCGAGAAACCAGAAGAAAGCGTGGAGAGAAGTTGAAAGATCAAGGAGGTGTGGCCATCGAAGTAGCATAAATGTGTTTCAAAAATGTTTTATAGGTAGACTTATGATGACACAGTGAGTCTGTTACTCTGATTTTATCCAGAATTGGAAAATCTAATTTTTATAACCTCAGCCTCTGAGCAGACAAAGCTTTGCCCCCCTCTGATCTCTGGCGTCCCCTCTATGGGGGCACGGACCCCAGGTTGGGAACCACTGCTCTAGAAGATGTGTTTGACGCTATCTTTGGGAGCACTTGAAGGCCATGGTGTATCAGGTGAAGATACGAGACATAAATCATCTCGGAACGTATCACCAACGCCATTACAAGCAGAACTTAAACTGTGCTAATTCAAGTTCATCAAATATAGATATATAGGTAGATATAGATATATATATATATATAGATATATATAGATATATAAAAGTCATATTTCCCACCAAGACGGCCAACGTGCTGTTTAGCGTCTTCCATTTAGAGTTGCTTGGTTCTGCCACTACCAGAACAACATGCGCTACGGTAAGTCTACTTGGACAAACTGCCCAAAATGCGTTGCCGAATTTTGAGTGATTGTGCGCTGCAGATGGAATAACTGCATTGAAATCACATTAACCCTCGTGTCGTTTTAACGTTTGAAAATGTGGGAAAAAAAAAAAAATATTTTCACAGTGAAACTTCTGATGTCCACATTTTCAACATTTTTGGGAAATTTTTTAACATTTTTTGGTGGAAAAAAAGAAATGTTAAAAATGTTTCTTAAGAACATTCACAAAAAATCAACCAAAAAACAGCGAATATCGCTGGATTTTGTTGATTTTTCTTGTGAATGTTCTTAAAGACAATATTAGAAGTTTTACTGACATATATGTAATCACTTTAGATATTTTTAGGATTTTTTTTGGAAGATATTTACTCATTTTTTGAAAATATTTACAAGAATTTTCTTGCCAAATTTGGGGGATTTTTTAAATACAACTTTTAAGGGAAACTTTTAAGGAATTACTGGAATTTTCTTCCTTAAGGTTTGGCAAATTTTCAGAAATTTGAGGAATTTTTTTTGCGGAATTTTTGGATTTTTTTCAGACAAGGAAACAATATTCCTTGGTGCCTGTAAATGAGGACAACAGGAGGGTTAATCGTGATTATGGATAAATCTGCATTAACGCATTCATTTTGACACATTATATTTTCAGACTCCACGTTGTGGGTTGGAGAGACAGAATGAACTCTTACCGATAACATTTATCACATTCACATGCTTATTGGAAGAGACACTTGAAGTTCAAATCTTAAGCAGCTACTATAAATATATATGAACTACACTCACACACAAACCTTTGAGCACTTGAGAAAAAGTTGTATTTTGGGCAGAACAAAGTTTTAGAATTAGAGGTACGAGGACACGAAGTCATATTTTGGGTGGAATAAACCTTTAAAACTCTATGTTAGGTGGACTGTACTGTATATATCTTACCTCTTTTGCATGTGTTGGAATTCTTCATATAGTTTTGTTTTATATGTACATCTGATTTTATTATTTATTGTTGTTAATTTAGCTTGTTTCAATGCACCGTCCAGTGGCAGCGACTGACATTTTCATGCCCCCATGTATGATGACAATAAAGCTATTCTACGCTAATAACAGTTACCTCATCTGTTATACTTCCTGAATTCATATATTTATTGGAAGAGATGCTTGAAGGTAAATTCAAGCAGTTACTATAAATATACAGTCTGGAGTTACTAGAGTCTCCAACCTGTCATATTTGGCAAACAGCTCAAATAATCCGTAATTATGTGTAAAATTTAAGCCATCATAAAAATCCCCATCACTGAACACTCATTAACAATGGTCTCAAAAAATATTAGCATTTCATGCAAAAACAATCTGTCAAAGCAGTGATGATTGAGATGAAATAGTTCTTTAGACTGATTGATTTGAGGCGTAACGGCCCATAAATGACACCAAAGGGAAAATTCCATCCCGCCGTTCAGACACCTGAGCTGGCATCGAGTCAACAAGCTGTGAAAACTAAAGCAGCGAAGTGGAAGTCAAACATCACGAGGAGAAGCTGGAAGAGGAGGAAGAGGATGGAGAGGAAGAAGATGAGAGGAGCCAAATGTGAATGAGAACATGTGAAACAGGAAACGAGTGTTTAGAATGATGAACAGAATGACTTCCTGTCCGAGTGAGGAGACAGACAGTTTATTTTTAGATTCCTCTCTGATGCAAAACCAACCGGAATGTCAGAAAACAAAAACAACAACAACAGAGTCGACTGCTGCAGCATCAGAGACAAACGATGCACAGATCAGATGTTCAGTCGAACTCTTTAAGACCTAAAGAGGTTTTAGAGTCACTGAAGGACAACAGAGCATCCAGAGCTGAGCCGAGCAACGAACCGTGATGCTTTTTACGATTTTCATACAACTTTAATGACTTTCTTGCACAAACAATTCACAAACTAAAGAAAACGGCAACAGTTTCACACGCTTTCCTGAGCTAACATCTTCCCTTGTTTGTCCGAACGGAAACATATTTATGGTTTTACAGGATCTTTAGTGATGCATGAACTAAACTATCTACATCTGTGGATAAAGGAGACTGGTATCAACTCTCATTTTTGCAGCTGGATGTTCTTACAGCTGCATTTTTGTTTTGTACTTTATCAGCCTTGGTTTAGAATTAAACGATTATTTGAAATAAAACTCTTATTTCTGCAAACTCTGGTTTCAGTCGGCACTTTATGCTGCGGCATAAATGTCACAGAAAACAAAGAAAAAGTGGCAAATGGTCCTAATTAGGAAGCTAGAACTGAGAAACATTCTGTAGTTTTATTTGAAAAAGAGCATTTTCAGTTCATTAGTTATTGAAATAGCTGCAAACTTTCACAACTGACGTGATTAATTATTTATTTCTGCTGTGTTTTTTAGACGTCCAGGTAAAAATTTAACATAATAATCAGAGTTTTAATGACTAAATGTCAGCATGGAGTTAAAACTCATAGACATAGACATACCCAAGTATAGAAAAAAATTACATAAAAAAAGACACACACACACACACACACACATATATACACACAACCTATTTGGGTCTTACAGGGTTAAATGCTGCTGCATCAACTCTTCACAAGACTTTGCTGTTTTCACCTGCAAATTATACATCTAATAATCAGCAGCTATTCATTGTTGAACATGTTTTTTATAAAGAAAAAATACATTTTGGTTCCAGCACACACATATACGAACAACAATCAGCCCCTAAAACGAAACATAAAAGAACCAATTCTAGTTACTGGTCAGAAAACACATTTTTATAACTGCAAAATTATAACAAAAATGTACAGAATGTTAAAATCTGATCGAACTATTCACACAAAACCTTATTTTTTTTTTAATATAGAAAAGAATTCTGGCAATTATTGCACATTTTAATTATGTAACTATTTGAAAATAAACATTGTCAGGTATTTCAGGGATTATTTACTCTAAAAACAGAAGTAAAATGATTAAATGCGATGCTGACGACTAACTCATAGAGAGAAATTTATTATCAGAGGAAGACGGCTGCAGATTGAGCCTGGAGATGTAACTCATCACAATATTGGAAGAATGTTCTGAATATTATCTGATGTAAGCAAAGCATGAATCTACGTTAGGTGATAAACTATTTAGAAATGTGGAGGGTTTCTGTCTTGGCCTGTTTTATGTCGCTGTTAACTGAGGATGACCCACTGACTGCAGGAATATTCAGCTGACTGTTAAGGAAACCTGTCGACCGAAACACAAACCAGATCCCGAGTGGAACCTGCACCGATGCGACCGTCCACTGTTTCTGCTCCAGCAAAACGCAGGCAAAGACTTTAACGTTTGTTTTTGGGATTAATGTCAAAAATAGTCGCCTCAAAGACAGAACAGTGATAACAGAAGCATCAGAGAGGTGTTTTATGAAACAAACATGAAAAATTAAGGTGGAAAATAACTCTAAAATCCATTTAGGTATACATAAAACAACTCTTCTAAATATGGAAAAGAGATGAAGAGATTGAAATCAACTATTTATATTGAATTTGAATCTAATTTCATGGAACTTTAACAAATACTTTTTACTCGACTACATTTACTTGATCACATTAGTTACTAGTTATAAATTAAGATTATGCAAACAAAACATAAACAATCAAAACATGAATGACATAAAGAGATGGAAAATATCTACATATATTCAATTTGACACATCACCACTTAAATTTGAGTATTTTAATTCCAGTGAGTTACGTTTACTTTATGACTTTAATTATTAATTACAAATTAGGATTCTGCAAACATAATATATGAATTTACATTATAAAAATGAAAAAATATGAAGAGACGGAAAATAATTACATATATTGAATTTGACATACTTGCACTTTACTTAAATATTTTAATTTCATGGACTTCATTTATGTAAGAATTTAACTTTTTCCATTTACTCGATCATTTCCGTTACAAAATAAGATTTTGCATATAAAAAAAATATACATTTCCTTTTAGATATAAAAAAGAGATGAAAGAAGGAACATAATTTCATAAATTTTTTCCTCGACTACATTTACTTCTTTACTCTAGTTACATATTAAGATCCTGCAAACAAAACAAATGAGATGAAGAAAGTATTTTAATTTTAAACTTTATTCACAGGACAAAATTGTGTTTTTTACTCCACTACATTTACTTCATCACTTTAGTAAGTGGTCTCACATTTAAAGTCTGCATCACAGCATATAAAACTACTTTTAATATATGAAAAACGGATGAGGAGATGGAAAGATGGAAGCAGATTTTAAGACTCAAAGGCTTCTTTTTTGGAATCAATGTGATCAATAGTCGCCTGAATTTAGGTTTAAGAAGCTTGAATCTAATTTATTAATCGACTAAATGTTGGAGTTCAGTATCTGACTTTAGATTATGGAAGAATATTTATTTAGCTGCACTCATTAGTCTGGTAATCCATTCGTTAATTAAAAGAGAATTAGTCATCAGCTGTTCTGATAACTGATGAGTTCTTTCAGATCTTTTAGAAACAAAAAAAAGCCAAACCTTTCCTTTGTCGTCGGCTGTATGATAGTAAACTGGAAATATTGACGATACTTCAGTAAAACTTTGAGCTGTGGAGAACTATAAGAAGCATTTTTCACCATTTTGTCACATTTCACAACATTTAACCGACTAAATGTTGAAGTTCAGTATCTGACAAGTCACTTCTGAATACGGAAGAATATTTCTTCTGCTGCACTCATTAGTCTGGTAATTTATTAGTTAATTAAAAGCGAATTAACCTTAAATATTTGAGGTTTTGAACTGAAAATTTAATAAACGTTTTGCACCATTTTGTGACATAACTATTAATTAATTACCTATAAATGAGTTTAATGGACACGAGCAACGCAGCTTGTTTGTCAACACGCTCTTACATCACACACGCGCGCGCGCGCACACACACACAGTACTGACCTTACAGATGCTGATCTGTCATGTGAACCTCCTCCAGTCTAATAAACTCCATGAATCTGACCTAAAAGCAGCTCAGACTGAATAAATCTCCTCTAAACCTGCTTCTGTCTTTCTGTCTTTCTATCTCTGTTCTGTCTCAGATCAAACCAACTTGCTGATCCAGTTCTCTGGTTCCTGCTCAGTGGGGCTCCACTGACAGCGGCTCACTAAAACCCTCCACAACGACAGCAGCGGCCTCTCAGCGGGCAGAGCGGCGGCCAGCGTCCCGGTAACTCACCGTCATGGTCCTCCGCAGTCCGCGTCTCTGCTCCCGAACTGTCACAAAAAGAGTCCAAACTTTTCTAAAAACACTCCAACATTCCTGCTTCCGCTTCCTGAAAGCAGCAGCGGCGTGGAGGAGGAGGAGGAGGAGGATGGAGGTGTGTCTTCTGGAGGCCGCAGCGGACCAACAGCGACACCTGGCGGACATCAGCTGTTCTTACATCAGCTGTTCTGACATCAATTGTTCAGACGTCAGCTGTTCTTACATACATGTTCATACGTACATGTTCATATATGTTCTTACATGTTCAGCAGTCCAGTAGTCTAGGTTTACTCCTGATCATATTGACAAGAAATTTAATGTAAATAAATAAACACATAAAAATTAATTAAATAATACATAAATATTTATTAATTCTGAATTTTTACTTTATTTTATTTTTCATTTATTTATTTAAATCAAATTCTTTTTCAGCAGTCAGCATCACTTTTTGGTTATTTTATAAATAAATAAATAAAATAAGTTCATAAAGAACACATGAAGTAACCCAAAATTCAGGAATATGATATAAATATATACATAAATATGTAATAAATAAATACATACATACACATAAGTTCATAAAGAACACACAGAGTAACCCAAAATTGATGCTTATGTATGGCTGAAAGTAATTTAAGGTAAATAAATAAATGAATGAATAAATAAATAGAAATAAAATAAATAAAATAATGTAAATAAATAAATGACTAATGAAATAAATAAGGAAATCTAAATTGATTAAATAAAAGTATGAATAAATAAATAAAAGAAGTTTGTAAAGTACACATAAAGTAACTCAAAACTGATGCTCATGAGCTGCTGAAAGGGATCTGATAGAAATAAGTCAATAAATAAATAAAAGAAGTTCATAAAGTACACATGAAGCCTGTATCTGGGTATGTAGGACCGGTAGTCCAGAGGTAGTGATGGTGGTTTGGAACCTGGAGAGTGCAGGTTCAATCCCCCACTCTGCTCAAGCTTTTTTTTCACATTTGGGCAAAAAGCTCTTTGCGCTCTTTGCGCTCTTTGCGCTCTTTGCGCTCTTTGCGCTCTTTGCGCTCTTTGCGCTCTTTGCGCTCTTTGCGCTCTTTGCGCTCTTTGCGCTCTTTACGCTCTTTACGCTCTTTACGCTCTTTACGCTCTTTCAGGCAACTTCTGGGTTTTGCTGGAACCACCCTTCAACTCCAATCCACTGACACTCCACACCACAGACCACAACCTTTCCACTCCACTATCATCCTCCGCAAGGTTCCCAGTGGGGATTCGAACCATGACCCTCCACATGACAGACACACGACCTATGTGTGAGCTATCTTTCACACAAGGTCCTTCATGGACTTTGTTGTAATGATGGTTGAAAGAGGTTGTCATACAGTCAAAGTAGGTATATATTGTAAATAAAGCTGCTGTAACAATGTAAATTTCCCCTGGAGTGGGGAGAAATAAAGAACTTTATCTTATCTTTATCTTATCTTAAAAAGTGTCAAAAGAGCCCTGGGCTGGATTCGAACCAAAAACCTCCTGGATGAGAGGCAGATAACTTACCACTGCGCTATCCTTCCTACTGGGTGTAACTCTTAGTTTTCGTAAATGATGGTACACAAAACTATTAAGGAGGTGAAGATAATTTAGGTACTAAGGTGGATTTCAACCGAGGACCTTCAACATGCCAGGCAAAAAACTTACCTCTACACCACCTGTCCTACAAGATGCTACTCTAACTTTGCTTAAATGATGCTAGCAATTAGTACTTCAGAGCATCCAAAGTACACATAAAAAGTGTGAGTGGGGATTTGAACCATGGACCTTCAACATGTGAGGCACAGAACTTACCTCTGCACCACATTTCCTACAAGGTGTTGTTGTAAATTGGCTTAAATGATGGCATCAATCAGTACTGGAGCAATCAAAGGACAAATAAAAGGTGTGAGTGGAGATTTGAATCATGTGAGGTACAGAACCTACATTGTAGGTTTGTTTCTGAGACTGAATACACCCAATCTCATCTGATCTGCAAAGCTAAGCAGGGTTGGGCCTGGTTAGTATTTGGATGGGAGACTACCTGGGAATACCAGCTGCTGTAAGCTTTTTACTTCTCCTCACAACCTGAACAACACACTGCTGGTCATTCACTAGAGACAGCTATCAACTAAAACCTCTTGGTTTCTTTATTATACACTCTATGAGGTGGATAAGCTGCAGCTCATGCTGATTTATTGCTAGTTCTGGTTGGAGCCAAAGAACAAAGGCGTCACCTGTTGGAGCAGCTGATGTCCTGCAGCCTCTTCACCACAGAAAGCCTCTGACAGCTTCAATTCTTTACACTCTGACTGCAAGACACCAATCACATAGGAACATATACATGTGTGGAACAAACAGCTGAACTGACACTCAACATGTGTTTGACCATTTATTGATAAAGACATTCAAACATGTCTAGAGATAGAACACCAACGCACGGTGTAAGAAAGGTCAGAACAGACTTCACCTGCTCAGGAAACTGAGGTCCTTCGGGGTGCAGGGAGCAATTCTGAGGACCTTTTATGGTTGTGTGGTGGTATCAGCCATCCTGTATGGAGTGGTCTGCTGGAGCAGCAGCATCACGGCTGCAGACAGGAAGAGACTAAAGAAACTGGTTAAGAAAGCAAGCTCTGTCCTGGGCTGGTGTTAGACAGGAGGATGATGACAAAGCTGTTGTCTATCATGGAGGACATCTCCCACCCCCTGCAGGAAACAGGACCATCACCGGCAGCTCCTTCAGGGACAGACTGCTTCACCCACCATGTTTGAAGGAGGTCCTTCCTTCCTGCAGCAGTCAGACTGTGTTCAATCAAACCTGCTCCCAGTAGTTCAGATCACCCATGAAGTAACTGCAATAAAATGTAAATAAGTCAATATGTGCAATTTCACAAGATTTTTTTTTTTTACAAGCATTTCTATTTCTTCTCTAAGGAGAAAGCATCTATTTATATCTGTGCACTGAGTGCTGCTTTTCTTTTTACTTTTTTTCCTATCTGCTACTGCCACACTGAAAATTTCCCCACTGCAGAATCTACCTATCCATCCATCTATCTATGGTCCATCTACCTCCCTACCTATCAATCCATCCATCCATCCATCCATCCATCCATCCATCCATCTCTCTCACGGGTGTGGGGATTGATTCACCTGTTCTCAATCACCTTAATCCACGAAGGCCCGGTTCTTCATTCTTCCGCTCTCTGCCAGACCAAAGACTTTGAAACCAGAACCTTTCTCCTACAATTAGTCTGGTTTCCCCTTTTTGTTTTCACCTTGGTTTAGTTATCCTTTCTGTGTTGGTTTTAGTTTCATTCGTTAAATAAACTCCTTGTAATCTTTGACCTGTGTCTGCAGATGTCCTGTGACACCAATGATCCCATCTGATATTTAGCATGTTTTCAATTATTGGTCCCATTTCTTTAAAAAAAAAAAAAAAAAAAAAAAGCCCCCTGAAATCTGATCAGATAAATGAATGTGAAACTACTTTGGGTCTGCTGCAGCTGCCTCCCTCTGATCTTGTTCCTGCCCACAGCACAATCTGATCAGTGAAACACTGAAGGACAACTTCGGCATGTAAAACATAAATAAGCAAAGGCTGCAACTCGTGATTATTTTAATTTTAACTTAACTTTATGTGCTGTTCAAAAACTTTATTTTTTCTGCAAATGTGTAGTGATTCCAAATCTTGGTTATTGATCTCCTTGATTACAAAAAAAATCTGTATCGACCCAGAAAAAAAACAAACATGTCAGGCACCCTATGATGTTAACTGTTTGCCTGAATGTTTTTGTTTAAAATCCTCAGTAATAACCTTTGACTGGTTGCTCTTAACCCTGTAAAACTCACTGCTGCAAAAATACAACATCAGCTTATTTTTTAATTACTATTTTCTATTATATATATCTGAAATAAACCCTAATCTGGGGTCTGACAGCAGCGAGGTCAAAGAAGCTGCCATCAGCTGCTGCACTTCTGTCCGTCCAGCAGATGGAGCCATGGAGCTGCAGTGAAGTGAAGAGCAGCACAAGGCAACCACCACTTCCATCCACTGACGCATTCAATTTGACTGACGCTAATGTTTTATTGACTTCCAACCACTAAACCAATAAAAGCTGCAAGCAGCGTTGGACGAGTCCTCGCATCCGAGCGGCCCGACTGGCTCACGCATATCCACCAGGAGGCGCTGCAACTGAGAGAGTAAAGTTTCAGGCAGATTGGAGCATGTACAGGCTACTTACACAGCACTTCCTGTTTCATGGCGAGAAATCCAAAATGGCCGCCAAGTGGTGCAAAGATGTGATTAGGGCCGGACTCTGATCATACATGTAAAATTTCAGGCAGATTGGAGCATGTACAGGCTGGTTACACAGCACTTCCTGTTTCATGGCGAGAAATCCAAAATGGCCGCCAAGTGGCACAAAGATGTGATTAGGGCCGGACTCTGATCATGCATGTAAAATTTCAGGCAGATTGGGGCATGTACAGGCTGGTTACACAGCACTTCCTGTTTCATGGCGAGAAATCCAAAATGGCCGCCAAGTGGCACAAAGATGTGATTAGGGCCGGACTCTGATCATGCATGTAAAATTTCAGGTAGATTGGAGCATGTACAGGCTGGTTACACAGCACTTCCTGTTTCATGGCGAGAAATCCAAAATGGCCGCCAAGTGGCACAAAGATGTGATTAGGGCCGGACTCTGATCATGCATGTAAAATTTCAGGCAGATTGGAGCATGTACAGTCTGGTTACACAGCACTTCCTGTTTAATGGCGAGAAATTCAAAATGGCCGCCATGTGGCGCTATGACTGTGAGTGTATATCAACCTATGGACGTGATTAGGGCTGGACTCTGATCACACATGTATAATTTGAAGCAGACTGGAGTATGTACAGGCTAGTTAGACAGCACTTCCTGTTTCATGGCAAGACATTCAAAATGGCCGCATTCCGCTGGTAACTATGGCCACGCCCTCAGACTTTTGCGGAGCGTTTTGATAACTTTTGATCAACCATGACTGGTGTCCATCCTGACCAAATTTGAGCTCTCTCGTGGTTACGCTGTTTGAGGTTATAGCTTTTGAAAATGTCCAAAAATGACAAAATTGTCCAAAATATGAATCATGTTTCAAAATGGCCGCATTCCGTGGCTCGCCATTTCCACGCCCTCAAACTTTTGCAGAGCGTTTTGATAACTTTTGATCAACCATGACGGGAGTACATCCTGGCCAAGTTTGAGCTCTGTCGGGGTTAAGCTGTTTGAGTTTATAGCTTTTGGAAATGTCCAAAAATGACAAAATTGTCCAAAATATGAATCATATTTCAAAATGGCCGCATTCCGTGGCTCGCCATTTCCGCGTCCTCAGACTTTTGCGGAGCGTTTTGATAACTTTTGATCACCCATGACTGGAGTACATCCTGGCCAAATTTCAGCTCT
The DNA here is from genome assembly GCF_022539595.1 of Amphiprion ocellaris. Classification (NCBI taxonomy): domain Eukaryota; kingdom Metazoa; phylum Chordata; class Actinopteri; family Pomacentridae; genus Amphiprion; species Amphiprion ocellaris. Next base: position 13,594,820 of record NC_072768.1, on the reverse strand, counting down.
CTCAGGATTACGCTGTTTGAGTTTATAGATATCAAAAAATGTCCAAAAATGACTCATAATTCAAAATGGCCGACTTCCTGTTGCATTATGGGTAATGATGCAAGAGGCTTTTTTGTGCGTCTTGATGAGTTACATATGTGTACCGAATTTCAGAAGTCTAGGTCAAACACTGTCCGGGGGCTGAATTTTCTTAATTTTCTAGGGGGCGCTATTGAGCCATTTTGGCACGCACGCGTGCCATTTCCCTAAAATATCAAATTTTTCGCCGGTTCTGATGTGTGTGGCGATTTTCATGCGTTTTCGTGTATGTTTAGGGCGTCAAAAAGGCCGATTTCCCGGCGGACGAAGAAAAATAATAATAATAATAATAATTCTTAGGGTTTCAATAGGTTCCTCGCACCACGAAGTGGTGCTCGGACCCTAATAATTCCTTGCATTCCAATAGGGTCTTCGCACCATTCGGTACTCGGACCCTAATAATTCCTTGCATTTCAATAGGGTCTTCGCACCATTCGGTGCTCGGACCCTAATAAAACATTTAACTTTTAGTTTTTTTTTTAAAGAAACTGGTTACAGGGTGAGCCATTTGCAGATATTTTGTGGTGCGCGTTTTTATCAGCACACAAATCATGAGAACAGGGCAGCAAAAGCAGATTAAACAGCGCCGCCCGCTGGCCGAGAAGGGAATGACCTCTCCCGGACACGTTGACACAACCGTCCCGCCCTCTGTTGAAACTTTGGCGGCGCCGACATCGTTGTGCTTGATGTTTTGTACATGAACACCGGGAGAGGCGGGGCTAGTGCTTCAAATCGGACACTCATGCGTAGACTCCGCCCGTCCTTTGCCGGGAGACGCTGTAAGAAAAGCGAACGAGCACTTGTGACGCAGGCTCTTGTCTTTAAAAACATTTAGACTCAAGGAAGTAGTGTTACAGAGTAGTAAACAGTTCAGCCCGGACACTATTGTTACTTGTTGTTTAGTGAAGAAAACCGAATAAACAAGTAAGCAACACGTAACGGAACATAAATGTGTCCACGGAGGCAAGAAGATATGTAACTTTATAGCTAACTTTGATTTATTTGTTGAATGTGGGAGTGCTATACCGTAGCTGTGACTAGCTAATAACGCTAGCTATTGTAACGGATGCATCTTATTTATTTAGAAAACATGGCTGTCTTTTAGTCCTATGTAGCTGTTATGACAATTAAACCTAGTAAGTCATGTCACGAGTAACGTTACGGACACGTAGTAAGAAAACCTCGGGACTGTACTGGACTTGTAGGCAGCTCAGCTAGTTATTTAGCTGTCCGGTGTGTCTTCAATGGAGAGAAGCAGCGAAAAAGATGCAGCTTCTGATGAAGAGAGTATAGACCAGACAGCCAGCTGGATAACGAAGCCAAGCAGATCTGAGGATGGCGAGATGGAGATTACACCTGCATCCAAAGGTGGAGGTCCAGACATCTCCGCAGATGTTTTGGCTCGTCGAGTTTGGGAGAGGCTTGTCACCAGAGATGAGGAGAAGTCAGAAAAGGAGACTGGACCTACAGTATCAAGCGGTGTGATGTCTGAAGTCCAGGCAGAAGTTGTCGAACCAGAGAGGGATGCTCCTTCAGTGTCTCCCTCCAGCCTCATGGACACATGTGATCCGTCCATATCCAGTCTCTGCACCTCCTCCTCTTCCTCCAGCTGTCACCCCACAAACTTCTCTTTGTCATCCTCATCTTCCTCTGCTTCTGTCTTGTCTCTGACTCCACCCTTGCCTCCCTCTGTGGAGCTCTCAGCTGTGTTGACTGATACAAGAATGACCCTGGACGTGTACCAGGGAGGAGCCGCTGCATTACCACTGCTATGGAGGTCCATCCCAGATCAGCTGAGGGGCCTACAGTACCTGAGACTGGGCTCGGAGGATAAACCAGGGCTGGATGGTGCTCTGGATGTCCTACCCCATCTGACAGGGCTGCGCTCACTGTCTATTCGAGGTGCTTTTCTCATTTTATGAAGTAACATCTACTTACTTTCTTAGATGTGTAAAGTTCCTGATTCACATTATTTTGTTACATCTTCAGTTTTTAGTCTCAGTAAAACTTGTACATGCAAGAGTATATGAAGTATAATGTTGGTATCATTCTGTCTTTTTTCTCACTTCTAACTGCACTAATCTTTCTTATTAAAGGACATTGTTTATGTGACTCACAAGGTGAACACCTTCCTGGCCTCCTCACCACTTTGCCCACGTCTCTTTCCTCCCTTTCTTACCTGGTGCACCTGGATCTTTCCTTCAACCAGCTCTCCTGTCTGCCATCTTGCCTGCTCAGCCTGCCTGTGCTGTCTTCATTACTTCTCTGTTATAACCACCTCTCAGCTTTGCCTCCTGATATAAGCCAGCTTTCCTCCCTCACCTCACTCTCCCTCCTGGGGAACAAGCTGGCATCTCTTCCCCCGAGTCTGGGTCATCTGAAAGCACTACAGACACTGGATGTGTCACATAACCTCCTGCAGCAGCTACCTGATGAAATTGGGTCTCTGGAGGAGCTCGTTAAGCTGGAATTGTCTCACAACAGGCTGAAGCAGCTACCACAGAGCATGGGTAAGAGTGAAAACACCACCAGAGAAATCAACTGGAATTCTCATTTTCTTAAGTAAGTGTGTAATTGCAATGACATAAAAAGAAATAATCCTGTCTTCTTTGTTGCTCAGGCTCTCTCCTTTCACTCAGGGAACTTGTCATCTACAGCAATGACCTCCGCATGATCCCACAATGTCTGAACAAACTGCCTAGGCTTAAAATAGATGTCCGTGACAATCCTTTGGGACGACCCCCAACACCTCCTCCTCTCCCTCCTACACCTGGTGAGCAGAGGGAAAAAAAGCTTCACATTGATTCAGATAGTTTTGACTGTAGTCCACAAACGCAATATTTACATTTGCTGTCAGTATATTCACTCCATTTCATCGCTGTTTTCTCACCAGATCAAGCAGAAACAAAAATTCCAGAGTTGCACCTTGGATTTAATCAGCACAGGTACAATGTCACTCTCGTATGCTCATATTTTCTTATTATGTGAAGTAATATTGTCAGCGAAGATCTGACTGACAGCATTAAAGGTGTCATGCTTCTTTTGTTCCATAGTTTTTGTGTTTCGTCTGCTGGGTGTCATGTGTTTATCCCAGGGGGGGCTGAGCTGGTGTTCCCCCCAGGGTGCCTGGTGACAACCACAAGACTGGAGTGGGCCGAGAGAAGGCCTCAGAGAAAGTGGGTGTGGCTGGAGGAGCATGACATCCTACTGAGTCGTCCGCTGGAGCTCCGTCCTCATGGAATTACATTTTTAAAGGTATGCAAAGGGTTGTAAACTGAACGTAATTCACCTATTTAGCAAATCTGTTATAGACTAGGTTTTCTATTGGTTACTTTCTATCTATCTATCTATCTATCTATCTATCTATCTATCTATCTATCTATCTATCTATCTATCTATCTATCTATCTATCTATCTATCTATCTATCTATCTAGTAATAATTTTGTTCCTTCTGCTGAATCTGTTTTTTTTCTTTTTTACACTTGCATGAGATAAATGTACATTATCTTTAAAATCCTTACAGCCTGTGGAGGTATGTGTGCCATATCATCGGACAAGAAAAAGGGAGGTGGTGCTGCGGAGGTTTGACGGACAGTCGTGGAGCACTCTGCCCACTGATCTACGGAGAGGGAGCGAGAGCCATAGCAGTCACCCTGGGGGACGTCCAGCTAGGGTAAACATCAAACTTCACACTGCAAAAGAATAAAAATACAACTTGTAATGCTGGTGTTGAAAAAGTGACTTCTTGTTGTGTCTGTAGCTGGCCTGCTGCTCAGTGAGCCACTTCTCCTGGTTTATGGCAGTGTCCCGTCCAGTAAAGGACAGTTGCTCTGTTACAGCAGCTGGAGCCCTGTTGGTATCCAGTGCTGACCCTGGAGTCAAGCTCCACTTCCCTCCAGACTCCACAGTGCAGACTCGTACTGTAACTTTACAGGTAAAATCAGCGAGCAGCAGCACCATTTTTCAGTTTATTTGCACGATAATCTGCAAGATCTTGGTGTCTCCTCATCTCTAGGTGCTGGAGGTGTCTGTGTCGGAGGTGCAGTCACTGTGTGGTGATCCTCAGGCAAGAGTCAGCCCCCTCCTGTGTCTCTCCCAGACTCCCAGTGTTCATTTCCTGCAACCAGTCAAAGTTCAGATCCCTCTGCCATCTGGAGTCACAGGTATAATACACCGTCCTGACTTTTACACATGTATAGTACCAGAAGAGATAAGCATGTATTAACATGCTGGGTGCTTCTACAGGCCATACAGTTGATATGTCCTGCCTGCATCTGCTCCATGGAGACTCCACTGCCCAAACCTGGACTGACATCACATCACAAGTGTCTCTCTACGTGACCCATTTGTATGCCATTTTCTACATCACACATTTCTCATGGTAGGTTTCTGTACTGTATTCTCATGATGTATGTGTGATATATATCTCACACTGTATTATTATACCTTTGCATTGTCTGCACCATCACAGGTACTGGCTGTGGTACACCACACGCACCTGTGTTAGTGGGGTTGTCAGGAAGGTCTATCAAAGGCTAAAACAGTTTAAAGTTCAGTTCCTCGTCCTTCAGCGCAAAACTGATCCCTCACAAGTTCTGCTGCAGTGCTTACCTGCCAACAAGGTTTGTAATGCTTCATTCTATGCTGCTACTGTGGAGTTTAATAGCACTACTGACACCACAAACAGCCTTTGTATCAGCTGACCTATAGCAGCCTCTGTGTGTTTTATGTCTTAGCCTTGAGGATGTGTGACTGAACTGATTTGTCAATGGTGCGTGTGTCTTTGTAAAAATTTATGCACAGATGCTAAGTGGTGATTGTGACGGTTCCTTCACAGATAGAGTGCAGAGTGGAGTCTTTGTCAGAGCAATATGACGGCCCCCAGCCGTCAGACTTGTGTGACCTACTGGAGGGAGAGCAGTTCTTCGCTGGCTTTGAGAGGGGCTTAGATATCAGCACAGGTCTGAAGTCCACTTTGTGGCTCTATCTTAAATAAACAATTTTCCTTTGCTCCTTTTCCTTCCAAGGTCTTATAATGTGCTGTTGTGTAATAATTTTCCTGACACAGCTTTTTGCAAGAAGTCTTAGACTGACAGTATCCTGTCTTCTCCAGACAGACCAGACTGTGTGGAAGGAAGACTGTGTTTCGTGTTTTATTCCAGCCTGAAGAATCTGAAAGAAGTGTACGTCTGTCCAGCTCAGGGTCAGAAGGGACCAGTGAGAGGACAAGTAAGACAAATATATTCAACAGCCAAATAAATACTAATGTATTGCGCTACATTTTCTGTTGGGACATGTATAGTTAACATTGTGCAATCTAAATTTCCACAGTACATAGTGATACAGAAATTCCAAGGACTGCATGACCTGAACTACTGTATGTTTCAACAGACAATAAGTGATTGTACATATTAACTATCTACGTGCAGTGCAGCAAATTCTACACAGTTTTAACCAAATTTCAGACCCTTCATCTAATATTTTTTGCATAATATAGAAAGTAATTGACACATCTTTCAACATAAAGTGGTTTATTTACAGTCACAGTCCCAGAATGTAAATTACAATTAAGTCAAAACCTGCAGTCAAAACACAAATAAAACATTAATCTATCAAAGCTGTATGTGAAGTAGCAGCTATGTATGCTCAGTATATTTTAATTTTGATAAGCATACCAGAATCATATACACTATAGAGAGGATTTATTGGAATAAAAGCGAAGCCATTGCTCTCCACATACATATCTTTAAACCCCTTTGTTTTTAAAATGAAAGGAATTAAGTATGTGAGCATGAATAATACTTCTCCAGTTATATAAACATTTTTAGTAATAATGGCCCAAGATGACTGCACTCTCTTAAAAATCATATACACTATAGCTTTGTTTCTGTGGGGGAGAGTGGAAACAGCAAAAACGGATGCGCTACCTCGACTAACATATATTATCTCCTCTATGTTTCGACAAATTCCCCTGGCTGGGGCTCAAAGACATTAAATCTGTTTTTGTTTGTTTTCTGTGAAGCAGTAGGAATTCAAGAATCCCATATAAGAAAGCAGCCAAGGTTTCAATGGCTTCTTTTAGTGTTATCTGTCCTGTTATGCCACATAAACACTGTGCTGATCCTATAAATCCAAATCTAAACCATGCAGCTGAGAATGATCAGAAGAAAACACAAAATATGTTTCTTAAAACTCTTTGGTTCCACCCTTAACTACCTTCAGCAGATGATTATGAGGTAATAAAATTATCTGTTAAAGCCCACACCCTTACTGCATGTTGTAGCCTCTTTACATTTTTTGTCTTTCTCCACTATTATTATCTAATTAAAAAGCCAAAATAAATCCCCCCGCCCCAGATTCTTGTTTTTTGCATATGCACAGACTGCACATTATGTTGTAAGTAAGACAGGCAATGAGGATGCCTCTGCTGCCTGGCATGATGAATGTGATAACACTTTTAAAAGAGGTGCAATAACCGGAGGAGTGGTGTTCTCGATATATGCTTTATTTCTCAAGATCCGTCCTTATCAGTAATATTCTGTGCAACTCACATCGGAACACAATATTAAGACATCAAGAAATCTGAAAATCGACTATCAGCTCCCCTAAATCTATCAGATGCAGAATTATTCAGTCCAAAATATTATACAGGTCACACCTCTGGTTTCACTGTGAGAATAGAGAAATGTTATTTCAGTCTTCCTGTCTGCTCTGTAGTGTGCTTGCTTGGTCATCAGATAGAAGGAAGTACAGATACAACTAGAATTATTCTTATAAACTGGACAGAAAATAGGCAACCCTGCTTTTATAGGGACTCATGGTTAGAAGAATAGTATCACTCTATCCTCAGGGAGAGATGCAATTGGACCGGGGAAGAGTTTGTCAAAAGAAGATTACGTCCTAATCAATGTAACTGTTTGCTGCAATTTAATCACAGACTTAAAACTTAAATAGTGTGATGGGTGCATTACTTACTTTCACTGAGTCCACTTTACCTTTAATAAAGACTAAAAACCTACCATAGAAAAAAGGAACTATTTGGTAGTATTTTTATTTGTATTACATTGGATAACCATATCCATCTTTGTGATCACCTAATATCCATCCATCATCGATACACCACTTAATCCTCATTAGGGTGGTCACAGGAAGGCTGGAGTCTATCCCAGCTGACTCGGGGCGAAGGCAGGGGACACCCTGGACAGGTCACCAGTCCACATATACAATCACACTCGCATTCACTGATCACCTAATATTCATTGGAAAAAATCGAAAAGTGCACTAGCTCACCATAGTTGCTCAGCTCAAGGCCAGTCAGAGAATGCCATTGTTATTTTGTCCCATGAATCATGATCCAAGTATTGTTTGGACAACACACTGGAAATGTGCTTTGCCCCTTTGCTACAGGTGTCGTTTTACAGAGGGGAGATTCCCAGTGACTTGCCAGAGGAAGTTGCCAGAAAGAGGAAAGGACTTGACAGCCAGTGGCTGGCAACTTTACCACTAAAACTTCCTGTGAGTTAAGTGGCGGATCACATTTTTGTCTTCTTAATTTCCTGACTGCATACATTTTTGCAATTGTTGATTGTTTTTAAATTAACTTTTGCATTTTATCCTAAAATATTTTATGCTATTTAAAATGTCCTCTCCATTAACATGATTATTTAGTATCTAAAGTTCATATAAGCATTGCTGCTGTGAATAATTATTCCTAAATGCTGTGCTCGTTATGCTTCAGTGTACAAGTACTTTCACCAGCTGAAAGGAACGCTTTGTGTATTTTTCTTGTAGGCACTCAACTCAGAGAACAGTTTCATCATGGAGGAGCTCCAGTATCCTCCTCTGAACCTGGGTGACCCTGAGAGCGGCTACCTGACAGAGGCCAACCTGCTGTCCATCTCTCTTCAGATATCACAGGACTGGCGTGTTATTGGCATCAATCTTGGCTTGAGCTACCAAGAGTTGGACCGCATCCAGTACAAGTACAGGTAGGAATGAAAAGCAGAGTTTTTTTTTCAAAATTAGCAGAACAAGCCTCTTTCAGGGAATGCATTTGGACATGTAATACTGGTTTTCTTGTGACTAAGAGTAATGTTAGTAGAAAACATGAAAGACAATGAGTCTGTGTTACTCTATTTGACAAAAATATTTGCTTTTCTGACCATTTGATTAGCAAAAATGTCTGTTGCTAATGCACCAATGTCTGTCTATGCTTGAGTAGATTAAACCGATATAAACAAAACTAGTCTAAAAAATCATATTTATTTAGTGACATTCTCTATTACTATTACTCTGTTACTATTAATAAAAACAATGCTAATTTTATTTTAAAAATGGATGTATTTATAACTGATTTCCACTTTGGTGCTTCAGTTTCAGGGCCCTAGTATTGTACAGCCTGGCTCACTGATATACTTTCATGACTTATAGGAACACTTAAATAGAGCCATATGTTTCTGTGCTTTTCTTGCAACGATGGGTCACAATGTCTGCTGTGAGAAAGGTCTGTGTAACAATATTGGTAATTCACCGGTGGAAACTATATATTGTTATTTGGTAAAAAGTCATCTAAATTTGCGTGTTGGTTTTGAGGCCAATATAGACACCACACTAATGAAATGTAACACCAAAAAAATAATAACAAATCTTTTTGTTTAACCAGAAATATTAAAATTCTTAACCCCTTGATGCCTATTGTCGCAAATTCGCATCATACCACTTTCATTCAGACTGTAGCCGAGAGAGCGTATCCATTCCCCCAATGCTGGTTTGTGCATATTCAATACGTACCTCGGAACCTTTTACAAGCACTGGTTTCTCATAGGACCAGTCGGAGTGGAACCTAATTATTATATATCTGTTATTATTATTATATATCTATTCTATGTGTAATAGATACATTATCAATCTCTACTTATTTTAGCATCAGTTGGAAAGCAAAAACACACAAAAAATGTTTTTTATTTAATTTTAAATAAGTTCAGGAGTCAAGGGGTTAAAATTGGCATTTGAACAATGTGTGCCTTCAGCAAGAGTCTATAAAGAGTCTAAATGCACTTGCACTTTAGAAGTCTGCAACAATTAATACATGCAGATATGAAAATTGAGCAGAGATTTAGATAAAAATGTAAATTTGCTGTTAAAGGATGTCTGCATGAGTCAATGATGTAATCAGTTCGTGCACATGGGTTCTGGCACAGCCAAAGCCTCTACGGAAACAAGATGGAGGGAGATGGCATGTAATTGGAGGAAATCCCGCGGTGGGAGAGAAATGGTACAGAATTTTGATTGTTTTAATCTGCACTGTCAGCCATCACTAAGCCATCTGGGACACTGCAGGAGATTACATACAGGCCGATGCTCATCTGGCCCTCCCCCTTCTCCTCATGTTCAGAAAACCTCTCATGATGCATCCTGGAGGTGGGAGAAAAATTCATCATGTAAAATCATATATACACATTCTGGTGACAGTTTTATGAGTTAGATTTTGATGCAGGAATGTTAGGCTAATGGATGAATGGAATGAATGTCCATCCATCCATTAGCCTATCCCAGCTGACTCGAGATGAACGCAGAGAGGAATAAATGTTTTTAATTTATTTATGCATCACTGCTGCAGATATGAGGTGCACATATCTGGTTATTTGGCAAAAATAATCTTGTGGTAATGTGATAATTAATCATATTTTAAATCAAAAAGATTAATGAGTTACCTTTCCACCCATTAGTAGATCACTGCAGCTTGAGGCATATAATGTAATATAATGTAAATTTTTATGGTTATGTTCTGCTTTACCTACCAGGGACAACCTTGGCGCCTTGGTGCTGGACATGCTGTTCCGCTGGGCTCGGGCACAGAGCAATGCAGGACCTGGGGCAGTGTCAAGGCTGGTGGCTGCGATGATAGAGAGCGGCAGGAGAGACATAGCAGATGAGATCGAGGACATCGTCAACATAGGGAGGAGAAAGTACTCAGAATCACTGAGGCGAGTAGGACTGGAAGCAGAGAGCTTCTCCCTCGGTGAAACACAGCAGTAGACGAGCCCACGCTGGGTGCAGATGGTGGACTTACACTTGAGTAACCTGTTTGTTTACAGTGGGGCCCCATCATCTCATCCCGCTGTCTAAACAACTGTCCTGAAGCACAAATGGTGTCTCTTTGTCACAGCCACAGCCGGCAGCACCTTTCATAAGACTTACAGAAGAACAGGTGAAATGGATGGATGGCAGAATGACCTGTGGCTTGGTTATTTTATACTTTTAGAAACTGTCAGTATGCAAAGCAAGCTATGGAAGTCTGTTTCTGCCAAGAAAAGAAAAAAAAATGTAATAGTGTAATAGTAACAGATGTAGTGCTATGTAATAATTTTAGCATAGTGTGCAATCATTTTGAATCATCTCAGGATTTTAACTTAGGAAGTCAAATTTTTTGCATTAGGGCTAAACAATTACCGAAAATGTTACCAGAAGTCAAGTGCCATATCCAAATCACCAAAGCAGCAAACCATTTTAAATTAAGCATCATGGTATTAAAGAGATGTTCCAGCCTTTCATATTCTCCAGGCCAAAGGGAACATGCTTGTTTGGTGCAGACTGCAGCAAAATTACATAATTGTTTATATGTTTGTTTCAGTGTAAAAGAGTTTAACTCATCACTCATATTGGCACTTGCAATATCTGTCATTTTATTCACATTAGGATTTTTGTTTATCGTTCAGCCATGCAATGTTTGTTACACTTTACAAAGCAAGCACTACTTTTTCTCTGATTTCACCTCAGTATTTCAAAAGTCACTTTATTTTAACGTAGCACTTAGTAATTTTGACCAAGTATCATGACTTTGTAGCTCATAACATTGTTTCAGTATCTCATTGTTTTGACTTTTTAAAAAAAAAAAAATCACACCTAAGCGCCCATTCTTGCTTTCTGCATCCATAGACACGAGGTGATTTGGACATGGTTCTGTTACTACAATAGGTCTACGACTGTCTAAAACACACGGGGCTTCCATGGATGTTTCCAAAAGACTGCACTTTTCGTAGGATATGACAGCTCCTTACAGATTGGGTTGTAGCACCATGTTGGTGATTATTTCCTAGCAAGCATAATGGGCGGATGTACCGCAGGATATCTGGAAAATTTAGAACTTCCAGCTGTATTTGGGTGCTGTCAATTTAAAGCATACACAAATCAAAGATCCTCTGAAGTCTGGCAGCAACTACCTCAATTACACCACTTTTATTGATGAATTATAAAGGTGTGGATGACAGAATCTTCTCCTACCAAGCCACAGATTTTGGGCTGCATGCTGACTCGGGTGGATGATTAAATTTACAACATGCCTACCCTTGTGCACACATGAAGGCAGACAGCATTAATGGACCTAAACTTGACATGTTTTTCTTTCTTTTTCTTTTTTTTTCCTGGCAGAAATGAGCCTCCACAGATTTCACAGGTACCTGTTCAGGCAGAGCAAACACTGGCAGCTGTGGGACTGTTCACAGGTCTGAGTGATGCTCTAAAAGTGCAGGAGGCAGCCTTTTTTACAGCTGATTAAATCTCTTTCTTGAGTGCCTTTGGTCAGTGAGTAGTCAGCTGCTGAAACATCTCAGTAACACGTCAGGATATTACATTTTTGTAATGTAAGTTTCTATCAATTTAACGAGTAAACCTGTGATCTAAATTGTGTGGGTGTCAGCTGTTATTATTTTTAGTATTCTGCAGGGAGTGTGATGGTGACTCACTCACGTTTGCTGCTGCATGTCCCCCTTCACCCCCGATATTTAAACTCTGTTTTTTTCTATTTTTGTACTCAAGGTCATTGTGTAGAGATGAAACGTCACGATGACGCGGGCTCCCATCCCCCACCCCCACACTGTCAGTGCACATAAAAAATGTGTGTGTATTTCTACTACATACCACTAGAGGACCCCTGTTTTAAATCCCCTTTCTGTTTTTTTTTTATTCCTCCATCGCCAGCCAGGCTGCTCCCTCCTCCTCCTCCTCCTCCCTCCCTGCCTGCCTGCCTTCACTCCCACCTCCTCCACCTCCCTCCTCCGGACTCAAATGCTACTATCGCCGGTAGGTTAGCTGCTGTCGGTCTGTCAGCCGGAGACACTGACTGTAAAGGCTTTGATTTCTCAGCCCCACCGCCCCGGAGGAGACCAAGGAAACGGCTCTGTGCGGTATGTACACACCGGGATGCGGTCAAAAAAGTCCGGTAACGATGTGTCTGTTGGCGTGAAGCCGTTAGAGTCTCACCTGGAGATGAAGGTAAAAGCTTAAATTAGAGATAACACGAAGCACCGTGTGGCATTTAAAGCTGGGGTTTTGTGTGTCGCTTCAGTGAGAGGCGGTTAAATCATTTTCCCGTTATGTCGCGGCTTCATCCTCCGGTGGTGTGAAGATGCGGGGTTAACGGTAACGTCGGGCCTCTTGCGGACTACCGTTATGAAACTGAAAGGTACCGGGGGTCGTTAATGTGCCGTTACACACACTCAGGTGTTACCGTTATCTGTGGACGCGTTTCAGACCAGCGGTGTTAGCTTAACTTTAACGGTGCGCACGGACGTTTTTAGCTAGTTTTGATTGTCACCGGGTCAGAGTCCGTTATTTCTCCTGCCAGGGAGCCTCTGCGGCCGCCTTGTAGTGTCGGTGTAATTATCATGTGGGCTGGATGTTGGTAGTGGAGGTAAACCCACTTAAACTGAGCCCACCTCCGCTCACTGCCAGAGCTGCTGACAGCCTCACACTCTCTAGCTAAACATTAGCATAGTGTCACCTCTAGAATAAAAGCCAAGCATAGCATTTTAACCACAATATAAGTGTTAGGAATGATTTTTTTTTTTAGTGAATATCAATGAAGGCGGCCTTTAAACTCCCCCAAAGCATTACACGAGTTAAATATTCAACTGCTGAGCAAGCTGTCATGCCAACCTGCAGCCAGGCTTCTTTTACAAATACATCTCAGAGTATATAATGAAGAAGCCAAGCAGTGTAATAAAGCATTCCTGCTGCCTTGAAATTATTGATGAGCTGAGCCATTCTTGGGTGTAGGGTGACATCCTGTGCTTTCCACTGGAACTGTTCTACCTTTATGCCCAGGAGATTGATTCACCCTCATTCGGCACAAAACAACAGCCATATGTTATGTATTAGTTTGTTCTATGGGCAGGACCATACTTTGAAGTCCCACAGGCAAGGCTTGCTAAATGTCACTGGAATCCTGTGTGTGCACTGAATGGGAATGATGAGTAGCTGCTGTGTGAAAGTTACAGTCACGCAGGGTATCCCTTACTGTAATATGCGAACTGTAACCAGACACTTCAATGATGAATTTGCCTTTTTTTTTCAAGGAGAGTCCACCAACAGTGCTGTTATTATTTCTTTATCAAGGCTGTAGGAAAGCTGAGATGGAGGCAAAACAGCGGATAAGAGAGAAAAGCCCCAGATGACTCCAGAAACTGGGCCACTAGGGATACCTGCGCTGTCAGAGGAGGGACTAAACACTACACCACCCCTTTGTAAAGAAAGGGCGCTTTTTGCTCCCTGAAAGCTAGTCTTTGCCTACAGCAGGTGATTACAACAATGAATAATTGTGCCAGTGTAACGGGTACACTATGAACTCTTGTTGTGGAAATGCATTGCCGTGTCCAGATCATAACTCTCACTCCTCTGGTTGTAAATGGAGATTGCGAGACAGCTTCTATAAGTAGGCATTAGGTTTATAATCCTGATGCTGTGGGGAAGAGGGAATAGTAATCAGATTTATGTGTGACACCACAAATTTCCTCCCTTATTCCTGCACATCCGTGGATGTCCAAAAATAGATCTTATAAACCATCATTTATAAAAAGCACCATAATAGCATCATAGCAGCTGTCAGTTCTTTGTGAAAAACAGATATATAGCTGTCAGTGCAGAGGACTGTTTTAAACCCATTCCTCTGAAAAATAATCATGAAACAAATATGCAAAGATTTTGCTCTGGAGCTAAGTCATATAATTCTAGATCACATTAGCTTTGCAGTAAATTCAAATTGTGTTATTAATTGGCTACAGAAGGAGTGCAAAACTGCACAGATTGAGTTTTATATTAGATCTGCCCTCTGTACTCTTGAATCCCAGAGAAGTACTTGACATCTGATGGAGGATTGCAGAAACACTCTTGTGTCTGTAACCGTGCTCAGTGCTCTGTAGATGGCTTAGAGTTTGCAGTGTGTTAATCAAACCAGTCCATGTGAGACAGATGGACTGGTAACAACAGCCTGCACGGCACTCATGAGGAGGACGCGTGTGATTTTCAGTTCTTTACTGTCTTCAGCTCCGCACAGTCACGTGAGCTGAGTGCTGACTTCCACAATGGCTTGTCACTATAGCTACTCACTTCCTTTTATCATTCACCCAACTCACTGTTGTTTAGTCAGCAAGACCTTCACCCCGTTGGCACTCGAGAACAAACAAGCCGCCAAGGAGCTGTGATGGGCAAGGTAATTTTTTCCTCTGGCTGATTTGAATGAAGGCAATTCCATTTGCATTCCGTTTGCATCGGAAATAGACTGGGGTGGATTCGTGTCCAGATTTTCAGTATCTGTAGGATTATTTTTTATCTTTCTGTAATTCTATTGTGAGTGAGATGTGCTTCAGGGCAGATTAGTACAAGCTTCTAGCTACATCACTTTTTCTCTGATTTCTACCAGCACCTATTCAGTTCTGTCAGTTTTTTTAATGCATAATCATTTCTTTTGTTGGTAGGGGAAATTGCTGATTCTTGTGAATTTAATGTGTCTGCAGATTCAGTACAAACATGCATCTGTCAGTTGATTCACTTATTTTTGCCTAAAAATGGTCAAAGTTCCTCATTTAAAAATAAAAAATCACTTTAAAAAAGTTGAGAGGTTGTATGAAATTTGACTGTTCATAGTAATATCCGCTATCATGTAGATTTAAGTTGTTAAAATGCGCAGTATGCAGTTTATCTGATCAAAAATGTATTAAAACAAATACAATACAATAACTTTATTAATCCCCGAAGGAAAATTCAGTTGTCTGGGGTCTCATCTGTTTTCTTTAGAATTATCCAAATCCAAATGCCAAAATATAACATTTCTTCAATTTAATTGCATTCATTTCAATTATTTAGTCTTATTTATATCTTAAATTCTGTTTCTTATTCGCTTTTATTATCAAATTATATTTAAAGCAGTACAGTTTTACAAGGTGCTATATAAATTAAGTTTATTAACATGCGCTATTATACATTATTAACCTTAATTAATGGTAGCTGAATGATTTTTTTTTGCTTTCAGATGAGAAAATTACCTAGAATCACATTTATAATAACTATCCCTTTGCTGCATTATTCTTTGTAGTGCATATAAAATGTGGTTTTGTTCATAAATGGTATGCAGAGCATTATGCAACCTCTGCTCCACCTGAACAAGAGCACATGGACTAAAGCATTAAACTTACAGCACTGGTCCGTGATTGGTTCAAGTTTTTTATAGTCACCTTAACTTGTAGCAACAGATTTCATGTAGATTGTTAATGTGTTCTTGTCAGTGAGGCAGGGTTGATTGCCCCATTGTTCAAGTCCAAGTGATGAACATGCATCAGAGGTCAAGGATCTGAGCTGTTATCTGTCTCAGTCGGCACCTGAACTCTTTATCAAGTGTGTCTAATGGCTGGTTTAGGAGGACTTGGCTTAAGTAGTTAAACTCAAGGTTCTACATATTGTTTACTCATCAGTACTTATAAGCTCCAGTGATATAGACTCACAATATGACCTCAGTGCGAGTGTATGTGTGTCTGTCTGGTTGACTGGTTTGATAGAAATGGTTTTTAGTCAGTTTTCCCCCATTTTATTGTCTTGTTTGCCTGAAGTATTTCTGTGAATTTGAAAATGACTTCTAGAGGTGTGCTTATGTGAGGTCTTGTGAAAAATTCCACTGCAGCTTCCTGACTGTTTAAGTTTTGTCATGCTGTGAGAATTAAAGAAAAAAATCCTTGCAGATTTGGTTGACTAGCAGTGGCTCTTGCTTTGGACACTTCACACAGAGGCTAGTTGTTTCCATACAGACTCCAATTGTCATGACAAGACACTGCAGCCAGGCTATGGCTGGGGGTCAAATGAATGTCCTGGTGCAGACGCTGTCGTGTGGTGTAGATGAAGGGAAGTGGACGAGTAAAGCTGCAGGCATGGAGGACAAGGAGGTAGATGTCAGTTTGATAGGTGACTCATATGAGATGGCAGTGATCTTTACAACCCATACATTTTCTCCTCAGTCCAGACCCTATAGTCTGCATGGAATTATGATTTAAGGAGGTGTCAAAGTGTTAAGCAGCTAGTGATAAACAGTAAGAGGACGACTGGCGATGGAGGTGGATTGAAGTCAGCTGTGTGAAGCCCCAGGGAGCAGAGAGGAGGATGCTGCCCGGCCAACAAACACCAGGGAGGCGGCTCACTGACCTGCCCTCACCCCTTCCCTCCTCCACCTCTGGAGCAGCTGCTGAAGGCCTCAAGTCCCCATCTAAACTAAACACACCAGACTGCAGCTGCACTCATGCCCAGATAGAGTCATCGGAAACCTAAACATCCACCCCTGCAGTGCTATCTCCCTGGAAGAAGATCTGAGAGATTCGTGATACCGGTGCTGTACGACTGAATGTATATGCACTTCACAAAGAAACCCACAAGTCAGCAAAGATCAGGGCCGGAAAAGCTGTGTTTGAGAGTCGTGACTCGTGACTGAGGGAAATGACGGGGGAGGGCTGGTGGGAAGGAGGGAGAAGGAGGCGGGTTGCACATGCACAGGCAGGTTGTGATTGGTGGATGGAGGGGGTGGAGAGAATAAATGGGGAAATGGGAAGCATCTTTTCACACTGAGGGCATTCTGTACCAAAAATAGGGAGCATCTTGGCTTCATCAAACATATTTCATCTGTTTTCTCAAAAGTCGCCTTCAGAGGCCTGAGCCTCCACTATATGGCCCCAGTTTCACGATGAAAACGCTTATGCATAAAACATGAGTATTCAAGGGCACGTGTGACGCAGAGATGTTGCACTGGTGATAGATTTGCTTAACAGAAAGTAATCCTCCACAGTGAAGGCTTTACTTTGAGGGAGCTGTCAGTAATGCTGCATGATGTTGCTTCACTACTTACATGATAGAGGATTCCACACTAATAAATGACATGCAGAACTTCTGAGAGTCAGCAGTAGCAAGTGCTTGATTAGTCTCACTATTTTGATAATATAATAGCAGTTTAAGTTATTTTTTTTTTTAGCAAAAATGCCAAACATTCTCATTCACTTCCATTTAGTGCTCTTCTTTGTCTTATGTGATCATAAACTGAGTTTTAGAGTGCTGGTCACACCTCCCGCCCCGCTCTATCTTAGGGCTGTATTTGTTTAGTCTTCATTGCACCTGGGAGTGAAATCATAGTTATTCTTACTTCCTTACAGCCTGGGAACACTTCTATAATCATTCTGTAAATTTCTATTTTTACTGAAGACACTAAAACAGCAAGTCAGCATTTTTGGAAACTTTTGCATAAAAGCTCCATTTTGGCATGAGGAAATGAGAAAACAGTTTTTAGTGGACAAATATCTGACAGAAAGAGATGGATTTTTAAATTGTACTGGCTTTATGTGGTTCTACATACTTGCAATTTTTCTGTGACTTGTGGGTTACACAAAGTGGAATGAACTCTCGACCGGAGACCACAGAGTCATTGACCAGTTTTCCCCATTGGCTGAACACCTACTTTTCAAGCAGCACATTGACAGCAGCAGTCCCACCTTTCATGTTACTTTTGAAAAGAATCAAACTAAAATGCTTTGAGTTGCACTTGTAGTTTCTAATGACCTCTGGCTACCTTAGCATTTGACTTTGACTTTGAACACAAGCGTCAAACTGCCAAATAAACATAATGTACCACAACACGCAAATTCTGAATTGTGAGCGTATTTCTGAATATCTCCAGACTCATCAATAAATTGATAAAGTAATTGATAATAAAAACATTTGTCAGTTGCTGCTCTGACCAGTTGATGTCTTTTGCAGTAACTTTTAATTTAAGCAAACCCATGTTGAAATGTTTGTCAGGACAACATTGCCTCATCAGAACTTTGGAAATGTACTTATAAAATGCTTCTGTTGACCTAATTCATCTGTTAGCTCTGAACATCGTGTGTTTCTTTACAGATATCTCCCAACTTGAATTAACTACTGCAAGGAGACAAGTGGACAAAAGATAATCCCTCTACATAATCCCACTCGGACAGAGGAACACGACTCTAACACACAACAAAAGAAAAGAACGGCACCCTGGTGACCAGCTAACAGACACGTTAAACTTTGACCAGCCGGGGCTTGAGATAAATGGCTGACAAGCAGATCAGGTGAGGCTGAATGTGGCTACAAAGGTTTAGAGCAAAATGGTGGCTTTACTTTTAATCTACTTAACTTTTACACTTTATATTTTTGTCCCTTTTTCTCCAGTTTGCCTGCCAAATTGATCAATGGGGGGATCGCTGGCCTGATCGGAGTGACCTGTGTGTTTCCCATTGACCTGGCCAAGACTCGCTTGCAAAACCAGCAAAATGGATCTCGCCTTTACACCAGCATGTACGAAATTGTAGCATTTTCGCTTTCACACACAAACAGCCTCTATCTGGGCAATAGTGAGGGTGAATAAGTAGTATTGCTTAGATTGTCTGGTAGCACTTCGACTAACATACCACAACTGCTGTTTGTGTTTCAGGTCAGACTGCCTTATTAAGACCATCCGATCAGAGGGGTATTTTGGGATGTACCGAGGTAAGGTAGACAAAAATGAGAAGCATCTCAGCCGTTTGATAGCATAGGATTTTAGTTCCAGCTTCACAGTGAGGATACATGCATGAGATACAGTTATGTGTGTGTGACTATACAGGTAATTGTGGGCAAAACCTTCCACTGAAAACCATCTAATTGTTTTTCCTTTGGCTCTTTGTCCTTTTTATCTTCCCAGGCGCTGCGGTGAACTTGACACTAGTCACGCCAGAGAAAGCCATCAAATTGGCTGCTAACGACTTCTTCAGGCATCACCTCTCCAAAGATGGGTGAGTGATGAAAGTGCTGACAGGCTGACTGACAGACGCCCCCTCCCCTCCGTGATTAACCGGCGTGTTTACTAACATACAACCTGACACATTAGCTGTCTGTATTCTCACCATGGCTCCCGTTAATCCTCCAACTTTCTGTCATCTGCTCCGAGGCGCCGCACATTTCATGATGATTTGTTAACTGCCTGGCTTATAAATAGAGATTTACTTGCACATGTGTCAGCAGATGTTGTGTCTGAAATCATGGAGTAAAATTAGCACATAATGGTATCACATTTCAGACATTAGCGACCATCATCTGGTCCTGCTGAAAGCGAGCCCCCATTCTCCACCATGTGCACCGTCTGCATAGATAGCTTTCTGGGACATCTCTCTCCATCGCTATGGTGACAAACATGCAGGCTGATGAATGATTGACTTGTCTGGTGTAGCTGCTCGCCTTGTAAATTATTAATCTGCCCTTGTGCCTGACATGTTGATATGGAAGACAAAGATTAGCATCAGCAGCACCGGTGGCGACAACTCCTTTTTCGAAGACCGGGGAAATAAAGTTGTCTGGCTCTCACATTGTCAATCTACCATGTGCTTTAATCTGATCTTACTTTTTATCCTCTTTTTTCCTCCAGAAAACTCACTCTGGTCAAAGAGATGCTGGCTGGGTGTGGGGCAGGTACATGCCAGGTGAGTGAGTGACGTGCTGCTTTAATTGCATCCTCCCGCTCTCCATCTGCAACTCCCAACTTTAGTGCTTCCAGAGTCAGATCATGTTAAAAAAAAAAAAAAAAAAAAAAAATCTGCCAATGCGTCTTTGGTCTCTGCGGGCTGCTAGAATTAGCTCCAACCACATTTAAATGCGAAGTGGTCGTCATAGAAACGTGCTTGGAGTTTGTCTGTGTAGATTGTGTTATCTGTGATCTGAATGTGACCTGTAACGTTCCATTTTAGTGAATGATTTGTAATCACTGAAATGTTGTCCTGTTAGCAGGCGATACACTGGCAGTGAGATGTGAGTGATCAGATAAGACGTGAGAGTGCTTGGCCATGTGCACTGAGTGAGTGAGTCAGAGGGAAATGCCTGTTGTCAGTGAGGGCAAAGGCTTCAAGCCCAAGGAACGTGATTAGATTAAGTGTAGCAGGCCTTGGATTAAGATTGCGGGTGAGAACATAGCCATCTCACCCTTAATCCAGTTAACTAGTTACTACTGCGTGGATTACAGAGGGAAACAAGGATTTACATTTTGCTAATGCATGCCAGTAGATTTACACTGGAAACATGCCTGTGCTGACACACTTGGTACAGTCCTAAACTCTGACTTCCAAATGAGTTGCACTGACATGGAGAAGAGGTCGGCTGATTTGTTTACAGTGTGTATATGTTAACATGTACTTGATACCTTTATTTTGCTTCTGTTGTAGGTTATTGTCACAACTCCTATGGAGATGTTGAAAATCCAGCTCCAAGACGCTGGACGAATTGGTAAGAGGAAATGAAATTCAGATGTGGTTAAACAAAGAATGAAGTATTGGTTGTACACTGGAGAAATAGTGGCCTCCTGTGGTCATGTCAGACATTGCAGTTTTTTCTTAGTTTCTTCTCGCTGTTATATTTTCAAAATGTCTACCCCATATAACTATTCTTAGCACAGGGTGACGCTTTTTCTGTAATTAATGTTGTGTTTTATTGTGCACCACAGCTGCTCAGAGGAAACTGATGCCAGAGACGGTGGCAGCAGGTACTGTGGAGACCAAGTCTCCAACAGCCATGCAGCTCACCAGAGAATTACTGAGGGAAAAGGGCATTGCTGGACTGTATAAAGGCCTCGGTGCCACATTGCTCAGGTGACACACATCTGGCAACCAGGTTCTAATTTTACTAGCCAAATGCAATGAATTTCTTCATGACTTACTGTGATTGTCTCCTTTCTCTGTTTTTGTAGGGATGTTCCTTTCTCCATCATCTATTTCCCCCTTTTTGCCAACCTAAACAACCTAGGAAAAAGAGGCGTAGAAGGTCCTGCTCCTTTCTACGTGTCGTTTATATCAGGCTGCCTTGCAGGGAGCACAGCGGCTGTTGCTGTCAACCCTGTTGATGGTGAGCGGTGGGACTGTGGACTCAGCAATGTGTACGCTCTTTCTTGATGTAATATGCTCACCTGAACTCATTGTGTTGCAGTTATAAAGACTAGACTGCAGTCCCTGACCCGAGGGAGCACAGAAGACACATACAGTGGAGTGACTGACTGTATCAGGTGACCTCATTATGTCTTTACTGATACACCATGTGTGAGGCTGCGAGTATAGTTAGCCTTAATGTCTACTGGCACGTCGCTAGTGCTGTCTGTGTGTTTCAGTTTATGTAATGAGCTTTTGTTTGCTCTCTAGGAAAATTTTACGTAATGAGGGTCCATCAGCCTTCCTGAAGGGAGCCTACTGTCGAGCCTTGGTCATTGCACCTCTGTTTGGCATCGCCCAGGTGGTCTACTTTCTGGGAGTGGGTGAATTTCTCCTCAGCTTCTTGCCTAAAAAAGACAACTAAGAAGCGTCTCCTTTCTGCCTTCCCCTCCCATAACGCATTACACCAACTACGTGGGGATTCATCTCATTCTGAAGGAAATTCTTGATGGGTCATAGTATGACCAGTCAGTGTATTTTGTTTTAAATCTGTTGTGTTGAATGTTATATATCAATAGTTCAGGAGGGAGCCTTTGTTTGCCAAGCTGCCTACGGTGGCACACGAAATTCCAGTCGGCAGGCCCAGCTAGCTCTCTGGAAATGAAGCCACAAATATCAGAAGAAGTTTTAAAAGGAATATTGCTTTATCATTACAACATTTTATTGCATTTTTGAATATGATTGTTGAATTTTCAGAGTAGATGTACTGCCCTTGGTTGCTGCAGTTCTGCAAACTCTACAGTACCTAATTTCTTAAACTTCATTAGCCTTTTAATGACAGTTAAGACCCTAGCAATTTTAAATTATAAATTGTGATTATTTTAAATCAACAATGAAATGCACATTCCTCATTTAGAAAGATACCGGAGAATATTACATCTGGTAGGATGCTCTTAGAAATTCTTATTTTCCCCGGATCTTGTGTCTTAAAAGTCAACACACATAGAATTAGAGTAAAAGACATTCCTGTATTCCAGACAAAGACCCAGGCACAGTGTGTTGATGTGATACCAGCACAGATCCCTATGATCTATCCTGAGAAGCCACATCCCTTCCTGTAAGTGGTTTTAATGAACTCAGCCATTCCGCTCCGAGCACGCTTTGATTGCCTTGGCTTTTTGCGTAGATCAGGTTCCATGTGATATTTAGTGCTACCACAATAGTTTGGCTGTTTGTCTTGCCTGGAAGATGTCTCAGATTCCTGGTTACACACTGGACTGAAGCAACCAGTGTACAACATTTGGGCATTATGCACAAGCTACACGTTAAACCTGAGACAGAATCCCAAAAACAACTGCTGCTGTGTGATTTTCTGTGGATCAAAACTGTAAAGCATGTTGTACCTCTGACCACACCCTAATCAGTGAAGTCGCAGCAGGAGTTTTGCCTTTGTGAAAGATGGACACCTGCTGTGACATCACTGATTGGATTGTGGCCGAAAGTGCAGTGTGCAGCAGCAGTTTTGTGCCATGTGTGAGTCATTGTGGATTCAGATGAAAGCATTAGTTGTGAACACTAAAAGGAGTGAAAGTAATTTGATGGAAAGCCACATTATCGGCAGTTATTCTGACAAATGGTCTGACATCACCTGCTGACACGTGTGAGTACTGTCATCCATTGTGGAGCCACTAAGTCAGGAGCAGTTTGTGCCCCTTAGATTCACACCTAATTCATTTTGTTTACAGTTGAGGTCACACTCAATTTTTAATTCTTTGTCCAAACTTGAATTCAGTGGCAGGACCCAAAGAGCTAATGAAAAACCATTCTTTATCGCAAACCAATGTGTTCTCGGTGTTCTATGATTTTTACCAAACATCTCTGCTTGTTTGCTTTAAAGGTTTTGTTTGCTTTAAGCTGGTAGGGGAAATAGCCCTGTCTTATCTTGTTTATGCATCACAACACTGAAGCCCTGCCATTGGTTTATCTCATCGGAGATCAAGGTGACTTTGATGTGTATTATCCAATCACATTCCTTCCTCGCTCCCAGTCTTCAAGCAGCTCGTCAATTGTACTGTTGCACTGTAGATACACGATGCAACTTTTCAATGTAATATCATTTGTGGGAGTGAGCTTTATTTATCAATATTCCTTTCTATAGGCAGTATAGCACTATATATTTGTATGTGTTGTTTTTTCTGTCAAAGTGTCCACCTTAACTATATTGTACATATGCAGATGATATGAACTTTACGTTATAGGATTTATTGTTTGTTTTGTACATGATGGCTTATTTGCACACCTACCTCTCCAGCCCCCCTCCTCAATTCATATTGTAGTAATTTTATGTTATGATGACGTGGAAATATCAAATGAAGTAACATTAATGCAACAAGCATCATTTGATCTTAAATTCAGCACATTAATGAGGGTTTTTTTTTTGTTTGTTTTTTTTACTGTATGCAAAGGGGAGTTTAGATCTTGTTAGATGGATTTTTGGAGGTGCCATTTCCCCTGAGCTGTTGGTGAAGTCTGTGGGTTCAACCTGTTTCCTACTGTTTAATCACCTAGGACCAAATGAAGCATCGTATATTGCTCATAGACATGTAGTTAGTTTTAAAGGGAATGACTTGTGGCACAGTTATGGAACTGAAATGTAATATGCTCTGGACAAGGCCAGTAGGGACCTAATGTAGATCTGTCTGTTTGAATGGTGCTTCTTTCATGAGGTAGCTGCAATATAATGGTGGCGGCGCTAACGACCAAGGCTGTACTGACTGAATCACATTTGAGTTCATCTCAGCATTATCAATGTCTTACCTGAAAGCCATAGGTCAGGGAGGGACGACTAGACATCGACTGGCACCTCCAGCCGTTTTGGCAGAAGCTGAGCCAACCTGGCTTTATAGATTTCTCTTGTAGTTTTCTGACATTCCGAGTTCATCTCATATCTGCTGTTATTGTGATCAAAATTGCCTATTTTTTGTGTTGTTGAGATTATTGTTGATTAAGATCTTTTGAACCCCGTGCCCCTCCCCTCACTATTTTCGTCTGTTTTCGGTTGAATCTTGAAAATGTCGTGCAAGTCATTTTGTTTTTACTCAGCTGTGAATTTCCACTGACCTTGTGAATATGGTTTTGTGTGTGTGTCTGACAGTGTAGTGCTGTAGTTGATGTGTAGTTGTTAGTGTGACGCTGCAGTATTTTTCTCTTTAATTGTCAGTCCCATGCTCTCTCTTCCCCTTTTTCTTTGTATCTGTCACACTTCCTCTGCCATCTACTCTATCCAGCGTCCACCGCCGGGGTGCAGGGTAACACAGAGGAACTTCTAAAACACCAAATGTATGACTTAGAGTGTATACAATCAAAGAAAGCACAAAGGATTATTAGGCACAAGAAACCACGTGGCCCACTTTCAAGTTCTTGGAAATCCATGTGCTGCTTCTGCAGACATGAATATTGTTTCTGTGCAGATGTTGACTGAAATTAACTTTATAGTCTTGTAAGAAAAGTTTATCTATGTCTGTAAAAAACTGGATCCATAGGGCTGAGACAACAGGTCACGTGATGGTGTCCACTATGTTACCCCATCAGCAGTTATCCACAAAATGTATATCGCCTACATATTCTAAATGAATCAGATATAAGAATGTAACTTAGATATTATAAGATGTATTATAATTATAGTGAAGAGTTTATTACATTTTAATCTAAAGATTTGTGCTTTACACATTCACTGAAAAATTCATGAACCAGCTCACTGATATGCAATAAGTAGAAACCACACACAAATACACAATATTAAAAGGAAAAAACACAGAAAAGAAAACACCTGTCAATCACAACATCACACAATGTACGAATAATGCAGCCGGGGACCTTGGAGGCCTTTTGGGGTCTGAGCTCACTTTAGGCCTCTG
The DNA here is from genome assembly GCF_022539595.1 of Amphiprion ocellaris. Taxonomy (NCBI): domain Eukaryota; kingdom Metazoa; phylum Chordata; class Actinopteri; family Pomacentridae; genus Amphiprion; species Amphiprion ocellaris. The sequence continues at coordinate 13,569,606 of NC_072768.1, read as the reverse complement.
TTCTCTTCCTCCAAGAGGAATCGTGCATTATAGCACTTTAAAACAAGGACCCCTACCCCACTGTCCATCTATGAAGTCTCTCTATGACATAGAGGGTGTTTATGAAAATGTGTGGTGAATGACACAGTTGTCCTAGACATTCTTTACAATGCAATGGAGAAAAAAAAGAAAATATTATGTTCCCTGTCACAATTTGCTGTTCAATAAAATGACTGTCCTCAAATCGACTGCTGCAGTGTTCTGTGCTGAAGGTTATCATGTTTTTCCCCTCCCTGCTCATCACTGTATTTGCTTTTAAGGTTCAGCAGTTGCCTGACAGAACACAAAAGAACTGACACGACGTTTTTTGTTTGCCCATAATAGTGCTATGAAAACTAAACAGCAGGGCGATGTTTTGAAGACTAGGAGGATGACATTGTGGCTCTTCGGGGCAGAGGTGCAGCTGAGACTGCTGCTGTGATTTGCCGCCTCGTGGAGCCACCAGGTGTCAGTGTGGGGTTGCAGTAGAGCCGTGATCCTCCTGTTGTGGTGGGAGTGGGGAGAGTGTCAGTGGTGCCATACACTACAGGTGTACGCTGAGCTTGGGTGGTGTGCCAGCAAATCACGCACTCTGATCTCACTCTCTTAGCTATCTTATTCTCAGTCGGGCTACTTTGTATCTGCAGCAGCTGTGATGGAGCTTTTCCACCAGCACGCCTCCCTTACCTCTGATCTCTGTGACTTCGCTTGACAGACACGCTCTCTATAACTTCCACGATAAGAACATGGAAATATGTTTTCCTGTGGATTTCACCTCATGTTTGGGATTTAATGATTCCTGCACGTTTTAGCAGAACTGATGTTATGACAGGGGTTTATTCATAATTAATCCTCTGCTGTTTTATGCACTCAACATTAGTGTTTATGGCTTTAGTTTCCAGGGTGCTACATCTCAGCACCCTGCAGCAGCATAATTACATCATAGCACCTTCATGTACCCCTGCACACCCTCCTGTCTTTCTATCTGTCACTGTATTATGATCTCATTTCAGCCAGAGTCAGATTTCATATTGAATTTTGTGCCTCTTTGAGAGACTCCTTTCATCACACTATCTACTCCAGTGTTTACACACACACAAGAGATTAGCTGAAGGCTCAGTTTACCACAATGACAAGACTTTGAAATATAGAAATGAGCAGCAGTACTGTACTTATGCTCACTTAAATCCTTTTCATGTGTCATGACTTAAGCTTCCACCGTGAACTATTATTAGCCTTTCTTGCTTTCTAGCAAGAGGAGGGGAGAAGGTGGAGGAAGAGGTAGTCTAAGTTGAGCTTAAAGGGAAAGAATGATGGAGGAGAAAAAAAAGGGAAATCAAGAGGTGGAGACAGTAAAGGACCATCGACAGAAGGAGCACAGAGCCGGAGGAAGGGAGGGGACTGTGGTGATGTGTATATAGGTCACTAAATCAATGGGAATCAGGTTTTTGAAGGGGAGAGAAGGGGGTATTTATAGATACCAGTGGAGACAGATGCATCAGCGACAGGCACAATGTTACTGGGAGCACAGGGGTGGAGTGGTGGGTGGTGGGTGGAGGCAAAATCTGGGAATAGACTGTGGTCAAATTAGTCTGCAGAGAATTCTCCTAACAAATGGCAAAAGATTCTCAGTCGTGAATAAATAGCATGGAGCACAGTGCAAAACAAAATATAATCAAGTGGAAACCACTGCAGGATGCTTTGAGCAAATGACCTTCCCAGCTCTATTGACAAAATGCAGGCAAACTGCACAGCATTTGCATCTACAGTACAGCTCTACTCATATCCTATTGAATTTCTAATCAGTGATATCAGAGAGTCACATGATTGAACAGACTATTAGTTTTCTATTTTACAGTCTTGTAAGAAAAACCTGCATATTTATTACACTGAGAGGCACGGAAAGACTGGAGTACAATAAATATCACAGGAGACATTGTTCAGGTTTCACGACAGAGAGGATTGGTTGATCAGGGTCCAGTTAATGATTTCCAATGCATTATCATAGTTTAATTACACAACTTCTGTGTTAACAATGACTGCCAAGTGGCACACGTGTTGATGCAGGCTTCATGCTGTAGTTTTAATACTGCTGTGGCTTATCCCATTTATTTTATAATGCTCCATGTCTCTTTCTCCCAGCTTCATGCAACAAGAAGTTCCATCACAAATTGGAAATTTGCTCAGAGAACAAGAAGAAAAATAGTTTTAAATTGCTTTCTAACTGGGTTTTTCTAGGACTAAGTCAAGGTCACGGACAAACTGTTCCTCCTCCACTTACAGAGCTGCCTTTGTGTGATGTAAGACAGATAATCTACATCTCATTTCTGCATCTAATTTAGGGAGTATTTGCATAGCAGCCACATCACTTTGCATCACAAACTGGGAGAGGACGCACACAATTACTCCTCAAGAGCTCTTAATCTCTGCCCTGTGCCTAATAATGTGGTTAGTAAACTGGCATACGACTGTGTCCTACATTGTCCTGCCAGGCCATATAAAACAGGGATATGGATGTGCAGCAGGTGGGCTGAAGTGACAGGACCAGATGGGTTCCAACTTCTCTCGCATTATATCAATGTTTACTGACGGAGAAGCTGAATTTTCACAGGATTTTACAAATTGATCCATTAAAATGTGTCAGTCAGACTGCACTATGCTGTTGGTTTAATGAATAATTTGTCGTGCTGAAGTCGAGGAAAGCAATTACATACATATTCTCAAGTACTTTACTTGAATATTTCCATTTTTTTTGTCAACTTATAGTTCTACAACTATAATCATATGCCAGAGGGTAATTTTGCCCTTTTGGCAACTCAGTACTTATTCATAATTACCGAGTTGCAGCCGTATAAATACAAAATGACTAACGATTATTGTAGATTAACCCGTGATTTAAAAAAAAAAAATCAATGCTTTACATTTTTATACCAAAATAGCAAATATCTATGACAGTTTCCTCAGATGTCTGGTCCACCAAACCACCAACATTCAAGTGTACTATTTTACAGACGGTAAATTCAAACAGAAAAAGGCCTGAAACCCTCATATTGTTGTAGCTGGAAGTTATTTTGCCATATAAATGACTTAAAGGATTAGTCAGTTATCACAATAGCTAATCACAATGTGCTATTTTACTCAAAAAAACTATGATCATATCAGAAAAATATGATGTATTTTTAAAGGATTAAGCTCTACATTTACCAGGTACAACACAAACTTCCTACTTGCCCTTAACTGCATCAGTATTTTACAATATTCTACTGCACCTTATTTTGGGTTAATTTGTATCATCTACTCTTTAGTTTAATTTTGTATCTGCCTCTTGAGACTGATTCACAACTAGGAAAAATTCATCATATAGCCTATAATATAGCCTTCTGAGAGACTGAATTTCTGCATAATGAGTACTTTCAGTGCTTAAGACTGCAGGCAAAAAACATGTTTTTTCATGCACTGGTCTATTTTGAGATTTGGGGCTCTTTTTTTTGCTTCCATAGTATGTCTTCTTGCAGACTAGCGGAAAGAAAACATCCAAAATATACGTTTGACTGTTACTTTAACTGCTTTTTGTGTATTTGTGTCTGTAGATTTCAGTGACAATACAAATCTTTAAAGGTCATGTTGACAAAATTAGTTTTTCCTTATACTCGCTATTCACGCTTACATACAACACACCTTCCAGTTTTGTTCCTATCTGTATTCAGAAGGTTTTCACACAGGGCTTTGTTCATATATCAATAATAGCCTGATTCACAGCACATTCATTCACAGGGCGAAAATAGTTTTTACTCCCCTGGCTGTTGACAGGATTTTCTGATTTATAGAAAGCTAAGAAGAGATACTCCCCAAATTTCCTATCTGTAAAAACCTTTGGCTCCAATATGTCAACAAAATGAAAGAAGAAAGACATAAAGACGTGTCTTCATACCTTCAAAGTGAAATGGCTGCTGTTTTGTTCTATTCAGCTTCAGCTCAGTAGTTCACAATACAATATGCAGAGTTATGGCTGCCAGATCTCCGTATTTCTGCTAACACTGATGTCTCAAAAGTAACCTTAGACCTCACTGGATAACAAACTAATACACAAAATAATGGATTTCAGAGAAGATTCCAAGACTGTTAAAGATACCTGAGACATGAATTTTAGAAAAATTAATGTGATTAAAAATTAAAAATAAGGCTTTAATAAGTTAATGTGACCATATCACTATTTTTACTCATTTATTTTATAGTTATTTCATTAGATTTCTATTCTAGAAATGAATGCAAATTAGATAGTGACTCATTTGCATATTTAAGCATTACATTCCAGAAAACCTGCACTGCAAACAAAAAAAAAAAAAAAATTGTCTTAATGTAAGCAATCAGCTGAGGAAGTTTCTTGTTGATACCCTTTTCACCTGTAGTGTCCTGTCTTAATTAGACACTTTTAATTAAGGGTCATGTTTGAATGCAGGATTTCTGTTTGGAATTTACTACTTGGGTACTTTTACTTCATTTAAAAAAAAGAATCTGTAATAAAAAATAAATTCCAATTAACCCATGTTGCTGGGATGCTTGACTGAATCCCATCACAGTATGTTGTGTGTGTGTGTGTGTGTGCAAATTCTCATTACGCGTGAGGCAATATTTCAGAAATGATAAATGGGTGCATAAACGGAATCAGGGATCGCACATGGCAGCAGAGCAAACAGGCTGTGGAGACTTTACACAGCTGCAAAAGTCACTTTCCCCATTTTGTCCTCTGAGCCACAGTACGGTGGTTATTAGAGAGAGAGAGAGAGAGAAAGAGAGAGAGAGAGGCAGGGAGAGAGAGAGAGAGAGAAGGAGGGAGAGGAGAGGAGAGGGAGAGTCTCTAACTGGTTAGCCTACCTATCCACTAGGAGGAGAGGAGAGGCTGCTGAGGAGCAACACAACAATAAACAGCTACTACTACTAAAAAAAAAAACCCACATCAGCGGAGTTCACGACACACGCCAGAGGAGTACCAACACATCAACGCCATCGCATCTGCCCCGGAGTCAAGTCACAGCCATGTATCTGAACAGGGAAGAGGACAACAGCAAAGGTAAGATCCCGTCAAGAATCTGACACTCTTTTGCGAGGAGCATCCTGACAGTTTCAAGGTGTTTCATCCCTGACCTGCTGCTTTCCTCTTGGAGCCGAATAGGTGGGGATGTAGTCACACACACAGCCCTGGATCTCATTTATTTCATCATTATGATTATTACTAAAAAGAAAACAGGCTCATCCTTTGGCATGGTGAAAAGTGTGGGCTGTCATTATGTAATATCAGTGCAGTTAATTGCCTCCTAGGAGGATGCTTATCTTTAGCTCCGATCCTGCTTTTTCCTTTTTTTCCCCTCCTATTCCAATGCACCGTGCACAATCAATAGTGAACCTGTTGTGGACACTTTGTCATATGCATGTATGAAATTTGCAGGAGTGCATTGTCTTGTGTGTTGATCATGTTTTTTTAATTCCTACTTAAGGGCAACATAACACAAGGTCAAAGCCTTTAGCTGCAATGAAACCCAAGTGTATATAGGTTATTAACGGTGCTCCACAGCGTCCGACATCCTGCAAAAAACACACTAAACGACGCGAGCTGCAGTTTATTACGAGATAACCGAGCAGCAGCAGCGACAGAGAGAGAGAGAGAGAGAGAGGTAAAGAGGGTACAAAGGAGGAATATTTGAGTAATCTCTCCCACGTGTTTTTGAGGCGTGATTTCTCCTCTCATCGGGCGCCCAGAAACACACTCGACTCGCGTCCCCCTGCTGTTACCACGAAGCATAAATAACTCTCCGGGGCTCAGGGGTTATGCTAATTACCACCTAAATCTTCAGGTTATACCAGAATAACACCTGCTGCTACCGAGGACCGGGGAGGAGAGGAGGGAGGTGGTGTAAAAGGAGCAAAAAGGCAGAGTGGGAGGTGCCGATTTTTTTTCTTTTCTTCTTCATTTCCCCATGATGTGAGATAATGTGATCGGACCACAACACGATACTGTACAGGGATGTGCAAGCAAGCAAGCAAGCAGCATCCGTGGAGGAGAGGCTTTAAAAACAATGATGCAAGTGAGATCACTGTGTGAATGTGTCACAAAGTAAAACATTGCTGCTGCTGCTGCTGCTGCTGCTGCTATGAATGTTTAGAGAAGTGCCACCCTTAAAGCTGAGGTACGCAGGTTTTTACATAAATTCCACAATGACCTTTCAACATGTCATTGAAGTGGTCTGAGAGCAAACTAGAGTCTTCTTGGCTTTGTTTGCAGGCTTTATAAAATCTAACCTTGATGGGAGATTTCAGCCAATCAGAGGGCTTTTCACCTTGGCCAGGTGAGACAACATGAAGAGCAACAAGAGCGTTATCATAAACAGACTTTCACCCCGGAGAGCTGCGTTCAAGTCCCCTTTAAAGCCACAAGTGAATTTGACTTTGACACCTCATTTTCATGTAGTTTTGTAAATCCACATGTTATACGGACTGGGCCCCCTGGTGGTCAATCCAAGGAAATGCATCTGATTACAGGTGGATGGAAACTTCACCCCAGTCATGAAAAGAGAAAGAGAAAGACTAATAGAATAATATAATTGTCACTGGTATAATTACAAAAGGCAGTTTAGCAGCTCTTGGAATTAGCAGCTTTAAAAATATATGCAAAAAAGAGATTTTACTGCAATAAAACAACTGATTATTATCATAAACATAAATTAGGTTGTATTAGAGTTTACCCTGCAGATTAATGGAATATGTGCACAGAGCATTAATGCCACTAAAACAGCACCAATATTACATTATGAGATTTTTTGAGATTTTTTTCAGCTGTGTGAAATATTTTTTTTTCCAAGATGTATGAACCACTAGTGTATGTGTGCACTCTTGGCATGTGTTAAACTTTATTTTTTAATTACACATTTGCCGATTTGACCATCAGCATAGTCAAACACCTCAAAAGCCTGTTAGCTAACTTAGTTTTTCAAGTGAACGGTTTAGTTTCTCCATAACCCACTGCAAAAGTGGGGGGAAAAAACATACAGCAGTTTCACAAACACATGGGAGATCACAGAGGTTCCCATGGGAATGAATGAAGTTCCTGTTGATTTGTGTTTGAACACAGAGCTATTTGGAAACAAGGTGCTAACTGTTTAAATGGAGACATCAAAGCATAAAGACTCACCAATTTTGGAAAGGCAAAGATGGTGGTTGCATGACAAATGTCCTGTTGATAACAGCCAACTCAGGATGCAACCAGCCAATCGTGTTGCTGCATCGATGCAAGTTTAGTACTCTGACGCTGTTCACATGCGTAGCAGAAGATTACTTGTGCGTTTTAAACCCTATTTTGAGGAAAACTCAACAAACCTTTTGAACTGGTGGTTTGGATTTGACTGGTGATTCTATACATGCATTTTTCTGTCTCAGTGACATTTTGAAATGGCTGTTTTGACTGTCTCCACATTTATTTTAATAGAAGCTTTGTCTTTTTAACACAAAAAAGTACTCAAGGGCATTACCAAGGTGGCCATGAGTGGCAAGACTGGCTCTAGAGGGACTTAAACACTGACATTAATATGTGATTGAGTGTCAATACAGATGTATTTTTTAAATTTATTTTCAAAATTGTTTTGTACTGGGTTTATTTAATAGCTGTAACATTATAACAAGTCATCAGGGCCGAGGCTGCAGTTGCAAGTTGTTTGTCAGTGATTTCAGTCAGGATTAAGGTTAGATACAGTCATCATTTTGTTAATCATCACCTTTTTAGGGTTCACAGTGATGCTCCGTTAAATAAATTGTATTGCATTATTATTGCATTATTTTTACAAATTATCAGATAGTGGCTTTTCAGTTCAAGCTATCTGGAGTTGTTTTTTCATCTTGTAAGTGTGGAATATTTTGTTTTCACAGTTGTGATAGGATAGAACTGGATATGATTGTATTTCTCAAGCCTGTTTACAGCTGAGGTGACTTTACATTGGAATTCCCACTATTTTTTAGCCACGAAAAACTGACTGAAAAGGTTTAGATAGATATGGGCGAGAACCACTGCAAGTGAGAACCACAGTGTCTATACTGGTCTACTTGCTGTTGCTGTCAGATTGAGGGATGAGCTCTATCCAGTGTTTGCAAGAGACGGAGGATAGGTGTCACCTTCAGGTCAAAATTAAATCTCTGATGCTTGGGTTATGAGAAAGAATGTGGTAAATTAATGACACCATTAGCCACCTGTTTCCATATTCAACCCTCGTGTCGTCCTGCGGGTCAAATTGACCCGTTTTAAAGTTTGAAAATGTGGAAAAAAAAAATATTTTTATATCCACATTTTCAACATTTTTGGGAAATTATTGAACATTTTTTGGGTGGAAAAAAGAAATGTTAAAAAAATGTTTATTTGAGAACATTCACAAAAAATCAGGATTTTGGTTCATTTTTTGTGAATGTTCTTTGTGAAAATATTAGAAGTTTTACTGATATATACGTAATCACTTTAGATATTGTTAGGATTTTTTTGGAAGATTTTTGCTTGCCAAATTTGGGAGATTTTTTTAAAAAAATAAAACTTTTAGGGAATTTTTGGAATTTTCTTCCTGAAGGTTTTGCAAATTTTCAGAAATTTGGGGAATTTTTTGCTGAATTTTTGGAATTTTTTTAGACAAGGAAACAATATTTTTTGGCGCCGGTAAATGAAGACAGCAGGAGGGTAAATGTGAAAGAGCAAATACTTGTCTGCTTATATAAGATGGTTAATATTTCTGGCCATATATCAGTGTGCTAGCATTGTCGTTGACAGCATGCTAGCACAGTGACCACCATTTTGCCAACTCACACAGCTGCTAACATGGCTAGAACATTTTCTGGAACACAATAGACTCTAAAGTATGTGGGTCTGTATGGTCCTGGAGGTCATGAGGCTCAGCAGCAGGTGTTAGATGAGGAATTAGAATCAGAGCATCAGCGTGAGGTGCTGAAGTAATCAAAGGCAACCATTGTAAAGTGAATGTAACTGAAACCATTTGTTAGACCTGCAGGCGTTGCAGCCGGGGCGAAGACAAAAAGGCTGTTTCCAGGGATTAATGGACTGCCAGTAAAGTTGTAAAGTTATGAGCAGGCTGACTCTGAATGTGCTGGGGCTCCTCTTTACTCTAAAAAGAACTCAGTACTTGACTGACGCCTTTAATTGATTCACCTAAGCGGGTGTTTCCCTCACTGCACTGCTGTGGCCTTTAAATTCACACCACATCTCAAGGTGGAGTGGCAGGGCGAGGCAGAAAGGTCTAGCGGGGACATATTGATTATGGCCTCAAAGGATTAAAGGGGGGTGAAGACAAACAGGTTGATCATATGTGAGCCTGACAGACTGTCGTCTACTGTCCAATAAACAGCTGAAATGAGACTGAATCTGGCCTTCGATTGATACTGAACTTAAGAAAAAAGAAACTAAATTATAAAAAGGATAAAGGAGTGAATGGTGGAGATAATGTGGCACCCTGTTGCTGTTTCCTCAGTATGACGGCTAAGTGATCCATCATTTATACCCTCTGGAAAACATTCAGCAACTATTTAAACTACTAATGGTCTAAATGCTGCATTGTGAGCTGCAACAGGATTGATTGTCAACTATCATAAGATAAATCTGGGATGTTCAGACCATCCAGCTCACATGCAGCCAACTTTTATTAATCACAGTGAAGTATTATTAAACATTTAATTACTTAAATGTGGATTTTTTTTAAAAAAAGAATATGTAGTTTATTTGTAACTTTTATTAAAAAATTGTCACAAAGCCAAACACAACAGAAACAAAATTCTTATTTGTGATTAGTATGGCGCACATCACTTCACTGTTGCTTTTGGCAACAGAAGGAATTAACTTTTTGAGACTAAACGCTTTAGGGCAGAGGCAGGATAAACAGTATTTCAGAGTAATGCTTATGTGCTCTGAAACACTAAAGATAGAAACAGTTAATATTTAAACACTGAGCAAATGCAAGCTCATGCATGGTGACACGTATACTTCTTAAAGAGCCCATATTATATGTGATTACAGGTTCAGAATTATTTTTATGGGGTCTTCTAGAGTATGTTTACATGATGTAATCTCGAAAAACCACATTATGTTTCTCTGTCACTGTATATTACTTAAGTCCATCAAAGCATCTGACCAGTGTTAGCAGAAGTAATGGCAGCTGTTGTGGTGGATCATATTAGAAAATGCTGTAAAATAGGAAGAGCATATCAGCAAGGAGTTGGTGAAGAATGAGAGCTTTGTTGATGCAAGACTTAAGATTGAAAATAGCTACAATGGTTGCAGTGCCCAAGTGTATTTGTAAGGACACTCTAGATATGTAGCCTTAAGGGGAATTACAGATATAGTATCTTTAGCACGAATTAAGACTAGTCAGTATTAAACTGTAGATATTTACAACTAAATTGGAAATAACTGTACCGAGAGACCTCATACACATAAATGGTTAAAGTGATGTCATTTGTCTTCGTATAAATAGAAATGACAATTGTGAATAGGAAGAATGACATTATGGATATCGGAAATGACTTTAAATATCGTTATCTACAGTGTAAATGTAAAGGAGGAAATAATGGCGGAATGCGAGGAACCTGCACTGGTTTGTGGGTGTGTCAAATTGGTCGCTAGGCAGACTTTATGCAAATATTTTACACGGTGACATAATTAAGTAAGGAAAGAAATGCCTGAACCTCAAACGAGCCATTTCAGGCAAGTGAGGATCAGGGACTTCTGTAGGAGAGAACTCCCACTTTGTAAGTTTGCAAACCTTTTAAATGCACAGAAAGCAGCTTTACAGAACACTGAAGAAAAAAGAAAAACACAAGAAGCATAATATGGGCTTCTGAAGTAACAGTAATCTTGTTAGATTTGTGAGATGTTGGATGGTATAGAGTTTATGTTTAGTATAGTGTCTTACTGTCTTTGTAGGCTGGAACAACTTTTCATTTTCTATTAATTTGACAACAGTTGTCTTGAATAATTGATATTTTTTCTCTAAAACTTAAAAAAGTTCCTTTTAGGTTTCTGCAGCTGAGTGAAACAGCTTCAGATTCCATTTTGTTGAAGCTCAACACTTCAAAAGACAAATATATTTAGTGTACTTTCACATACGACGAACAAAAGCAACAAATTCTCATATCTGAGAAGCTGAGAACAGCAAGTTGTTGTCTGAAAAACGAAAGGTACTCAACTATCAAAATTACTGTAGATTCATTTGTGGTTCATCAGTTGGCTTTAATGTTTGTATCTAGAACAATGTTCTCTTTCATGTATTTTTTTCAGCATTTTGCTTTCATTGGACAGTGACAGTACAATTATATATAGCAATGGATTGGGTTTACATATATATTTCTGTGGCTTTACATATAAGAACGTGCCTGTTTCCATTTCAACGATCACCAGTGAGTGTGAAAAATCTGTCAGGCTCGCAGCACTGTCACCCCATGCATTACTAGAAGAGCGTCCCTACTTGTGAAATGTCCCTGCTACACTTCAGCCATAGAAACTGGAGGGTTCCTTCCCACTGGAGTGCAGTGCAGCGTTCAGCCTGTCAAATGGCACGGGACCAGTAAATGAAGAGCTTTGCAGCTTCATCTATTGATGACTTTTCTGATGAAGTGACTGTAATAGATTTGTTGGCCAGGTACTGCGGCCTTTATTGATCGTTTGCACCGAGGGAGAATGGTTCAGGTACAGGTTAGGTTTGGGGAGACGTGTTCAGAGAAGGAACCTGTGGTTTGATTGACTTCATGTATTATTCATGCAATCACCCTGATCTGTATAAGTGACAACAAGAGGTGGATCACTAATACAGCTTTATGACCTCTCGAGGTGAAGTAATGCCACCTCAGGACATTCGCTGTTGTTGTCTTATTGCATTCATCAGACTAGTGCAGGATAAAACTCCAAATGAAGAAATCAGTGAGGAGCTTCACTTGTTTGCTTAACAACATGAAGTGTTGTTCCTCTTTAACTGACAGTTCGGTATCTCCTTCTTTTTTGCGATGCTACGTCTGGAGACAGAACTTGTACATCAGGTACAAATTGCCTTAAATTTATTTGATGTGTGGTCCTGTACTCTGTCTGGCACCCCGCACTATCTACGACTTGAATATGATATATAGTAATACCGTCAGGTTCAGTATTGATTTAGCTTGATGCTGGCCTTGGTTTTGGGCTGCGGTCCAAACCTCCGGCCAGGGCTACCAATCTAAATGACTTAAGTTTGGCATGCAGCACCTGCACTAAGAGCACTCCTCAGGTAGAGTTTATTGTTTTGGCTTGCTCATAGATAAATCTGCAACCTAAATGGGTTACGCAATGAGCAGATGGCGTCACTTTAGAGGAGAAATACCATGAATGTGAATCATCTCAACAGCTATAGCATTGGATGAGCCCAAGAATATGAATGTAATAATTTGGTTGATCCCATTACTTTTAATTAAAAACTAGTCCCAGGTCAAGAAATGGGGTGCATCCCAATTTCTATGGTCATATACTATATAGTATACTAGAAAAAGATGTCCCAATACAAAATGCAGTCTGCCAAAATACCAGGATGTTCTACCACATCTGGTGGGTTTTTGCAGAGTGCAGGCAATTCAGGCCCACAGTTCTTGCCACATACATCACATTGTCTCGCACTGAATATAAACAGGTTTGAATGGACAGATAGATGACAGATCATTTGGCACAACAGACTGCAATAGTCAAAATTTAAGGTGCAATCCTATGACAAAGTAGCATGTCCTGATTGCAACATACAATATGAAACAGTACACATTTTAAGGCAGCTATATGTGTACTGGAAATAAAAATAAACAGCATGTGTTTGTAACCCAGCCTTAATTTGCTTAGCATCTTGTTTTATGACCAAATATCTATGAAACTAATGATGCTTCCATTTGCCACATTTGTACTTTATATTTAGTGCTAATTAGTGAAAGGTAGCATGCTGACACGCTAGCTAAGAAGATGAACATGATGAACATAACACTTGAAGAACATTAACGTGTTAACACTGACAGTGGGATAATGTTTGCACGTTAGTGCGACATATGACTGTAGCCATTATTATGAGTGTTTAGGGTATTTCCTGGTTCAGAAGGGGCCTTTGGGGAGTAACTACACATGACAATAAACACGATTGGTCTGCTTACAGCAAAAGCAATGTGTGTTTTACTATCTGAACAGAAATCTGTGTATTTTCCTCTTATTTCTGAACAATTGGTAAATAAAAATGTCCATTAAGTTGGAGTAAATGCAGCCACAGTTAACAACAGTAATTAAAAAATGGACACATTTCTAGATTCTCATTTGTTTTCAGGTTTGCGCTGGCTTATGCCTCTTTGGTGGTGCCAAAAATTTCCTCTATCTCAACCCTGGTGTTGCAAAAATATAGCAATCCAACTGGACTTTTTTAAAGTCCCTTTTTAGTTGTGGTTTGTCATCACCTTTTAAACCTTATACTCATTTTCTAAATCATGGTTAGAACCTTGGTAGCGATGTGATTTCCTGCAATCACTTACCTCTGAATGAAAAGACCCTCGTTGTGCCTCAGGTTTTGACGGTTTTTCGTTTACTAGCTCGGTGGTGTCTGACATTTCTTGGTATGCATCAAAGGAGTTTAACTGCTAAGGAAATGAAATGGAAAGCGGAGGGGGATTGTGGGGTGTCTTTAACATGGTGTGAAGTGTAAGTGTCAGCAGAAGACTGTGAGTTCCTAACCTCTTTGTTATTATTGCCCTGTAGAAAATGATGATGTCCCTCTGCTTCATAGCTGTTTTACTAATGTAGGATGAGAAATTATTTGGGGGGAATTGCTGTGGCAGTCTTGTAACATCCATGCCTCTTAGAGCAAGATGAATTGAAAAAAGAGCCGGATACTGGGAGAAAAGGTATCTGGCTTAACAGCTGCATTCAACAAGTCTATATTTCTGTGATCAAAACTTAAAAAGGAAGATTACTGGAGATATTCATTCATGATGCCCTCTATTTCCCCTCCTAATATCGTTTAAAGCATAAAGCAGCAGCGAGCGATTTTGTTGTCCTGTCAGCTCACTGTATTGATATCAGATGTAGAGTAGATGAAAATGTCATATTTTATAGCCAAGCCTGAATTAAACACATCAGATTCAGTCTGGGAGCATCAGATTGGTGAACACAATCGCAGCGGAGACCTTTAGATATGTAAGGTACATAAACTGGGACAGGAATAGTGTAATTGTAAAGAGCGCTTAATAAGCCTGTTTGACATTTAATGGATCTCTCTGTCACTTGAGCTGGAGTTTATTTAGCTTTCAGACGCATAGTCAAATGTTTAACAGCGCCAATTTATGATACAGATGGATGTTGTGAGCTGAGCCATTGGGGAAAATCTCAAGGATCACTGGAGTCAGAGGAACAGGCTGCGGTGGAGGCAATTAGATGCTTTTGTAGGAACACCTGCAACGAAACACGGATTTGAACCTGCTGTTTCACTGTTCCACTGAGAGAGCTCGTCATCCTCCGCCGTGGAGCAGGAAGCCGTATCAGCTGATTAGAGCAAAGTCTAATCACACTTTGAATCAAGCAATTGGGGCTGCGGAGAAATAAAATCGCATTTGGGAAGAATAGATTTTTTTTTTTTGACTAACCTGTAGCGTGCTGGGAAAATTATGGTTACATAATGCTGAATTAGTGTCATACAATGTAAAGAAATGTTACAGATTTGTGACTAAATTCAACAGCAACTCTTTGCTCTCACCAATTTAGCATTTGTTAGCACTACATGAGTATTTTATACACCGTTTAAAACACAACAACTTTGTAGTTTGTGCATCATTTTTCAAAACCTATAACCACTTCTATATATGCATAGTTTTTATTGTCACCACTGTGTTTTACAATGTTATCATACCAATTATTTCAAACCAGCGTCCATGTATGGCTACACAGGGATCAAATGCATTAAAGTGCAGCTAATATATCCACATACTTCTATAGATGCCAAACCAGCCAAAAGCAATATATTTGACCATCCGCTATAAATTATTAATGGTAGAAGTCCTGTCTGTTTTCCTAAGTATTAGACTTTACAGGATCCATATAGCAGACTTGTTGATGCAGCTTCTTAGTGCCAGAGTTATTTTTATAGTGGACTCTCTCAGCTGACTAGATTGCGGAGGAGGGGGAGGTCTCTCACTTCTCTTCTCTCTCTGCCATGTTCTGTCCCTTTCTCCTCTGTTTCTCGGGGAGGAGGAGGAGGAGAATAAGGAGCTCGCCGGTTAACATCAGCCGGCTGGGGGAAGAGTGATAGGAAGCAAGAGCCAGAGAGGCAGACGATAGAGTGGAGGCGAGCATGAAAAAGATGGAGAGAGCAGGAGAGGCAGAGGGAGAGAGGAGAAGCAAAGAACAAGCCCTGGAGTGCTAGCCAGTCAAGGTCACACAGAGGAGAGGAGGCCCTGAGTGTGTGTGTGTGTGTGTGTGTGTGTGTGCGTGCGTGTGCGTGTGTGTGTGTGCGTGTGCGTGTGCGTGTGTGTGTGTGTGTGGAGGGAGAAACAGCCAGGCAGGAGGCCTACATAGTAAAGAATGAAGGGTCTCTGACAGCAGATTGGTTTAGTCTGGGATGAGGGATTTTATAGGGGGAGGGGGTGAGGAGAGGAGGCTGAAGAGAGATCCTGTTGTTTAGTGGTGGGACATTTGTTCTGTTTATGGTTCTCTGCGTACTGCGGTGAACGTTTCCATATATGCTGTTGCGTAACCGTCCAGTCCCGCCGTTGTGTTGATCCATGTTCTCTTCGCAGTCTCTTTTTTCTTTACTCTCCCTCCTCCTCCCCCCTTTACCACTCAATGACCTCTGCTGTCTCGCTGCAGCTCCTACTGTCAGGAGGTGCCATGATGCATTTCGTTAAGTGCATGTGTTGTGAAAATTAAACGCAGTGGCTCTGCAGGTGCATCCCACCACCTTATTCTGAAAGCAACGAGACAAGAGGAAGAGACCGTGTTAATCCCGCACAGAGAACTTGCTCTACTTTTGATTAGCGATGGAGAAAGGGAGACTGTTGCATAATGGATGGCCCGGTGCTTGTCGTCTTAGGATCAAGTGTTTTGAAAGCGGGATTGTGGTTTGCTGAGAACATTCTTTATTCGGTTATCCCAGCAGGATGCAAAGAGTCACTTGGAAATGTGATCACCGCCGTCTCTTCAAACATATTAGCTGTGTTTGCATCTCACACCCAGGGGAGATTACGTGTGTGAGCAGTTGCCATAGTGTTTTTGAGCACCAAGGTGCTGATGTGGAAGATCTGAGGTGGCTCGGGTGCTCTGCGACGTTATCTCTGCACAGCAATAGTGTGTGGAGTCGTGATAACGTATGATGGCTGTGTTTGCAGGAGGTCAAGAGTTCACCCTGTGGGTGGCCCTCTGAGGTCAGCTCTCACTCTCATTGTTTTAGATAGTCTCATCCCCGAAGCATTACGGATGCATTTTACTTTTTAGAAAAATTTGCTTTTTCCACTCTGTCATCCCAGAGCGCAATCACCACCGCTAATCCTCACATTAAACCTCCAGTGGTCACACAATCACATTCAGTTTAAGACTCCCAGCGAATTCTTGGCAAATTATCCTGTTGACAGACATCATTACCATTCCAAAGTGTAATTAATCTTTCCACACCATGATTTCACAGAGATGAGGGGTAATAGCTTCCGTAATAATGGGTTCAAAGCATTTTGCCAACCACGGACTGTAATTTTACTCATCTTAACAGACTCTACAGCGCTGATCTGCAGTGGGAACTAGAAAATAAATGAGCCTAAACTTTTGTATTATTAGACTGAAAAGCTGTTAAATACAGGAAATAAACTAGCATAGAGAAAAACAGAGGTATGACATGCGACAAAAGTCCCCAGCTGGAGCCACTCATCCACAAGGGTACCCTTTAAAGAAAAGTGCCCTAAGTCATTGAAGCAATAGTTTGACATTTGGGGAAAATGCATATTCGCTTTATAATTGAGAGTTAAATGGGAAGATTGACATCACTCTACAATTTGTACCATCTGTTTTTTTTTTTTAATATTATACTTTTTGGCATTTTTGCCCTGATTTGATAGATGCAGACAAATGCAGGGAGACAGCGAGGGGGTTGTAGACATGCAACAAAAGCCCAGCCAGCTCTCATACTGCATGCATGTGGTATTACCCTGTGCACTTTTCTTTGTATGGTAAATGGAATCCTGCAGTCCAGCTAGTTTAGCATAAAGACTGAAATTAGGGGGAAGCCCAGCTCTGTTTAAAGGCAACAAAATCTTATCTTATATCACCCGTAAAGCTCACTTAAATGGTGTATCCAGTCATTTTCACCTCTGAACCCCAAAACCTGCTGGCGGGTATGAAAACGATGCTATCTTTTTAAAAAATCCCCCAAATTGCATCATTTATTAGAGCCAGAAACTGCAAAAACACAAAGAATGACAGGATTTTCAACTTTCTTACTGTCCTTGAATTATTAGTCTGTCATGTGCTGAACTTAAAATCACGATGCTTTGTCCAAATCTTTGTATTCTACACGTTTCACTAAAAGATTCACCCAAAATAAACCATTTGCTCTAATCAGATTCTGCAAAAACAAGAAATTCTGCACTCTTTGGTGCAACCGTAAAGCCATTATTGACTCAGCTCCAGCCAACAGTCTCGTAGCAAAAATCTGGGATTTTTCTGCTGTACAGGGCTGAACTACAGGTAGTTAGTGATTTTTTAAAAAGTGTATACAGGGGTTCCTCGACTTACGTCAGAGTTCCGTTCCTACAGATTGATGTAAGTGGATTTTCACCATAAGTCAGAACTCCGGCCAAAATGTAAACAAAGCCGTTACATGCATAAAGTTATCATTCAGTTCTTCATAAAAGTCATGAATACCAATGACTTTCATGCATGTATGAGTCATTTTACAAGCAGATAACAGAATATGTTGCACTGTTTTTACAACTTGATCTAATAATGCCGATGTTCGGTGTTTCGTCCTGTTCCCAGTGTTTTATTACATCTAACTTCTCTTCCATGGTGTGTTGCCTTAAGGCAGAATTATCTATGTACTTTTATTTTGAAAAAGCCTTTATTTTGACGTTGTCTGTTGACAGTTGTCACTTCCTGTCCGCTATTATTTTACACACATGTTTTTCTGGATGTACGGCTCTCTAGTTTGTAAACACAACAGAGGCAATGTCGTAAGTGACCTTCATTTCTGGACTTACTGGTTAAGTTAAAAGGATTTATTTACATGTATTTATGTTGTTTTGTTTTGTTTTTGTTGCAGTTTTCACTCTGTAGTGTGTATCAAGAGCCTCAGTAAAGAAATCAAATTTACTACTAACGATTCATTTTGCAAGCACGAGTTTAGTTAGATGGAGATGGCTTTCCTTTTCTTTGAAGCACTGCCATCACCAGAGTCTGACTTAGGCTTAAAAGCCGAAAAAGCCGAGTCACCACGGTTTTGTGTGATATCACCTGTGGGCAAAAAATGTTGTGCATGTTAATTCCAAGTTTTTTTCCCCTCAATTTAAAAAAAAAAAAAAAAAAAAAAAAAAGGAATTTAACTTTTTTTCTTTTTAATAACGTATGGCATTATATATTTTAATTGCGCAGAAGACATTTTCTCTGTTCTCCCCATGGCTCTGCTGTTCCCATACAGGTTCAGGGCTTTATACTGCAGTAAAAAATTAGCCCACAGTGTATAAAAATGTGACAGGAGTAAAAGAAGCTGCTCTGAGTTCACAATGTTGTTGCAAAAATCACAATTTGCTTTTGTGTGCCACACTATTTCTTGGCCATTACCGGTAGCATCCTGAAGTTTCTGTCATTTGCCTATTTACTTTTCCTGTCCAAGAAATAGTCTGGCAGAAAATCGCCCGAAAACAGCAAACACTTCTAATGTGTTAGCGAGCTTTAGAGGTGTTGTTGGGTGGATTTTGTTCAGACAGAGTCAGGGTAACTGCATCCCCTTATTGTCAGTGTGCACACTAAGCCAAGCCAGCTGGATACTGACTGCAGCCTCATACAGACTGTACGGGGATTGGAGTGCTTTTGTTCATCTCATCTAAATCTCAGCACGAAAACAAATAAGTATTTTCCTCAAAATGTCAAATATTGCTTTGAAGGGAGACCACACATCCATATCCATGAAGCAAACTACAAACAATGATGGTAAATTGAATGAATGCTACGCTTTGGTTAGGCCAAGGTCACCACATGTAGATATTCAGTAAATTTATCTGATGCTAGTGACGGAGTGTCAGAGGGATTTTTCGTTAAAAACAGGATAGGCAAAAGCTGAAAAGTCCAGTTATTTATTTATAAAATGATCGTTTATACGAGGAGCTGCATCACGCTGTTTGCTTCAGTACAGCATGTTCCACAGCTTGGTGTGTGTGCTCAAGCAATAATTTGTGTGTGTAGCCTCACTGTCTCTTGGTATTTAGCAAAAAGTGTGTGATTTTGTGTGAGCCACCCTGTATCTGGCAAGGTAGTCAGACTGACAGATTGGGCTGTATGAGTGCCATCTCCTCAGCTTGGCTGCCTGAGCGTTTCTCCCTCGTTCCTGCTTCCTCCGTCTCATCTCCCTATACACTGCTTCAGTGGCGAGCAGCAGGGCAAGGGATATTTTCCTTCATTTGCCTTATCTTAGCTGTTATAGGTAGGCCCTCTGCATGGATTACGTTGCCTCACTGTTCCATAACTGTAGCTATAATAAATGATGGATCAGCCGTCTTGGTCTGTCTCCTCTGCGCTCCAGCTGAGGAGGTAGCTTTTGACAATGTGAGGTTAAAATGCCAGCGATGGCAGCGAGCACTTCGCATGTCCTTGCCTTAGACTCTTCCATTAGCGGCGTCACGAGTAGTTAGAAAATACACATGTACTGTGTGATGAAGAAGAGACGGTTATTGTTCTGCGGGGCTGGGCCGGGTCATGAATAGGATTCAGCAGAGTCATTGTGTGTGTCTCTGTGTGGGCTGCTTCTTTCACACTTGTGCTTTTACTACAACTACAGTGACAATAGACAGACTTTCAGCAACAGCCATGAGTATGCTCTCATTTTGCTCTATTCACCGTCCTAATCTGTTTTTGGTAGATTTGTATTTGACCAAATATACTGTTTTGGAACAAAGATAGCGTTTCGGTGGGCATGTTTACACAGTCATTATGTTTCACATCTGCTTTAAATGTGTCTAGTTCCTCGTGGAGAATATGATGGAGGGAGCATTGGGGAGAATAGGAGGAGCAGGAGGAGGAGCAGGCAGAACAGAGAGTAATGAGACTGGGCAGCAGGGACAGATGATGTGGGAAAACCTGACAGACAAAAGAAATACACAGTCCCACATCTCTAAACCCAAATATGGATTCACATGACCGATTAGGAAATGGAAGAATGTGTGTGTTTGTGTGTGTGTGTGTGTGTGTGTGTGTGCAGAATTAGGGGGCTTGGGATTCATCATCTGAATATTTGGCTCAAAAAGACTGAGTACCTGTTATGAACACAAAAAGATCAAATTACTGATACCAGCAGCTGGGAGTCTTGTGCTTTTGTTCTCGCTGCCTCCCACTCCATCTCCAAAAATGATCTGGATTACTGTTTTCGTTGCTCCTCTTGATTCCCCACCAGCCATCAAACTTTTTCTCGCGGTCACAGGCTTATCGTCCCGTGTTTGCCTTGGCAGCGGCGTGAATTGGTGCAGCTGGAAGAGCACAATGAATTGGATGCAAGCAATTGTGCATGCATGGGAGTGAGCTGAGAGAGCTCAGCCTCGGACTCAGCAGAGCTGAGACACAGCAGATTGGGCTGGCTCGTCCAAGCAGTACATTTCTGATTGGTCTGGGCTACAAAGCTAAAATGTGCCTTTTGTGCCACTGGTCCACACATCTGACATTCTGTGGAAATCTCTCTCTCTCTCTCTCTCTGTTTCTTGCTCTCTCTCTCCACGCTAAAGAACAGCAGCACTTTTCTACATCCACGGATCATATTTCATGTACGCAACATCCATTGATTAATGCCAACCGCCCTGAGACCCTTCTTAGTGATTATGGCTCTCAGGCTTGGGAGGGGCCACTGATACCCTTAATGAGTCATAAAAGGCAAAGAATTATACACTCCAATAGGCCCGACATTGGGTGATATTTCAATATTTGGTCACTCACTCTCGGAGTCTATTTGCCCACGGAGTTGGCACACGCTCAAATGCCCTCAGACACGCATTTGCACAAGCAAACAGAGAAATCTTGACTTGCCAGTCCCGTGGCGTGTTTCGTGCACTCAGGATTTCTGGGTACAGGCAGGATCCTGCCGCACAGCCCGGCAAAACAAACACGCAGGTCAAACAGAAAGCTCCCAGAATGCGCCGTGATTCAGCTCAGCTCACTCACCACCAAAATAAGCATGGTGATTACATAATCAAAACAAGAAGCCTCGATGCCTGCAACCACTAAATGGTAATTGTCATGGTATCCTTCAGTGTGCTGACTCTACAGTGCCTCGTGCCTGTGGTGATGGGCCTTCCTGGGTGGTAATGTTTGCGAGCTGACTGATTTTGCTTCAATATGTTTGTCTAATGCGCGATCGTCCTCTCGATAAGGACGGCGAATTGTTTGTGACAGTCGGCACGCTCGTAATGAGATGATGGAGATCTTCGCTCGCTAAATGAGCTATCATAGAGGGATAATACGTGCGTAGGGCGTCATAGTTTCTGCCTCTCACACCATCTTTCCCTGGGGTATATCTGTTTTTCCCTTGTCTCTGAGTCTGCTGCCCTCTGAAAAAAAACACTGCTTAATTACAGAGCAACATGGGGAGGAAGTGAGGACAAAGTGGCAGAAAGACAGAAATAGGGAGACGAAGAAGCTCTGAGCATGTAACTAACGGAGGTGAAGTGGGTGCAAGGGAACGGCAGCCAGAAAGTGAACGGGGAGAGTGTTCGTAATTAGGATTGTTTTAGCAGTAGCGTCGCTCAGAAATGGCAGTTAATATTTGATGATCGCTGCAATCTGAGATCCCCCACTGCACAGGCTCTGACTCTGAGGGAAACACACAATGACTGCACATCAGACATGGCTGAGGATTGACAGGCATGTGGCTCCCAGCTTCTTCCGACAGTCTTCCTCCTTCTCAAAGCGCCTGGCAAATCTCATTAAGAACTATGCACGCAGGGTCTATTGACATGAGACAAACCAAGGAAGGGTCATGTATAAAACATGAATCACCCAAGGTTATGCTGCAGAGCCTATACGTGGATGTGTGGCTGCATCATGCTGCATAAGCTCTTACCTTTACTGTAAACGCACATGTGATGCATCTGTGGCAGTTACAGTCAGTCCCTTGGATTGTATTGTATTACATGTTGGTGTCTTGGGTGTAAAAAGCGATGGAGTGAATATTATCATTCTGTGTAGCAGGATTTTGCACACATACACCTCTGCTTCAATCCAAATCCCAGAGCCACATTCACCCCCCTCTCCTTAACTCCTCTGAAATATTAATACAATGTAATAGGCTATTTGTATTAAATATTTAATTCAGTGTCAGTATTTGCATCTCATAAACCGCTGGTCAGTCTTATTTCAGATTACCTTTGAAATTTTAAAACTTGCAGGACGGGGACAGAATGAGAATTGCAGAGGAGTAGATGATGGCTGGGCGACGAGGAGAGTTTGGAGTGTGTGATGTGAGCTGGGAAATGCTTCAGAGAGTCCAGAGAAAATGCATCTTGTGTCCTTTCGGCTGTTTCATTTTGCTCTTCCTCTACATCTAAACACAGCATGCCGTGCTCTGTTTCCCACTGTTTATTACAGATCGTTTGCAGCAGCACTTTGTGTAATGTGCTCCAGACAGATTTGACAGCCAGGACGTGGACCATAAAATGCCTCCTGTTAGTGTACTATCTACCAAGAGATTCCAAACCCAGGTATATGGAGGTGGAGCAGTAAAAGTAAAATGAGAAGTTAATGGAAGGCGGATGGGCAAGTGAAGGCACAGAGAGATTGGAATTAAGGTCAAAGATATTCCCCCGACCTTAAAACGACAATTAAATCAATATTCCTCCCCATAACTGAAGTTTAATTTTAAATATATAACACCATAAAATGGTGTTTCACTCTGAGTGTCTGATGTTATCATCTCATTTCAGTTAGATTATGTGGTAATATTCTACAGGGCTGCTACGCAGTATGGAAAAGTATGGAATTAGATTTTAGTCTTTTTCTAGTCTGGTTAAGGCTTTTTAGGAAAAAAGAAAAGAGAGTATGATGTAATATTTGTATTTTTAGACTACTGTCAGCCCAGACTCACTAAAAAATGCGCAACAGCTACATTGGGCCACAGTGCAGGATGATTACTGACACAAAAAGGAATGTAAAATTGTGAGATGTTTACGGTTCTGTGGGACTCATCGCTGTAGCAACATAGAAAACAACCAGAACCTCATTTATATTGGTGCATTTTCATCAAAACCATTATCTTTTCCTGAACCTAACCAAGTAGTTTTGGTGCAAAAACTCACCCAAATATTTTTGTACGATAAAAAAAGGAAATGACACACAGACCAGAACAGTGGGTCCACATACAACTCAGACCCCAGTCTCCAAGGTGAAAGTCCTGTAACTTATGCTTTCTTATGTGGACTTTGTTGCACTAATTATGTGTGTTATATGACTCGACACCTGCAGGTAATGTCACACAACCCCTGCCCAATCTCACAATGTTACAGGTTTTTTTGTAAAACGTACGTTTTTGCACTGCAGACTAATAGCGCTACTACACATTTTGGTGTGAGAATTCCTTGCTGCTGCTTTGTTCTGTTTTCTAAAACCCAAATTTATATATTTCTAAAAACAAATTGATTGTGTTTTTCATGCAATTTGCTGCAGGCAGCCAGCATAGCCAACAGTTTTACCACCGTGTTCGAGACACCGTTCAGAGCGAGTTTGATAAAAGGCAGGCAATTTGGTGTGCAAATGAAGGTTCGCTTCTACAAAGAGCTGCCTGGATGTCACAGCCTGCAAAATGGCCTTGTAGCTGCACCAAATCCAGACATCCACAACCAGATTAGTTTGTAAGAACATGCGGCAAGATCTTTGAAATGTATATATACATAACATCATAAATGATGAAATATTGTTGTCATGTAGGTGAAAAGTAAACAAACTATCTTTATGGCTACTTTCCATTTGAACCATGAATGAACAAGGCTGTACTCATGCCAAAATTTAATTATTTCACCATTTTCACTTATAAATTAGACTGAAATGTGGAGGAACAATAATATATTGTTATTTATTCAGTATGTTAAGTGAACATAATAAGTCCATAGGCAGCGTTCCTCTTTTGGCAGAGCTGCAATCTTCTGGCAATTATTAGGAAATTATTAGTAATATAGTGAGAATGCAACACACACATTAATAGTTGGATTTTAAAACTACTTATTTACAACTAATTAATGGTACTCAGTCTCTAAATATGATCTGAAAAATGCACCAAGAAATTTGTAAATATGCAATTTTGAAATGGAAAAAGTGAAGGAATTCTGATTCTAGTAATTAATCTTGACAATGCTCCCTCCTTAAATTGTAAAAAACATAATGCCAACTTTTTATTTTCATTCGATGTTCTGGTTTTCAGAGTAACCAGCAGCAGTTTGAGTATATCTGAGTGGTTATAGAGGACCACGTTTATAGTGCTGTCCTCAGGTTATGACTGTGTGCAGTGATGGGGAGGAAAACCCTGTGCATGCATCCATTGCTTCATGCTGTTTCAGTGCTTTCAGGCGTAGTTGTTGGATGTTTAGATGGAGTATCAGACCCATATGTGTGTGATGCTCAACCTGTTGAATTAGGTCTGATTCAGAAATGGAGGCCTGCATGTCTGATGGAGACACGTGTTGAGTGTTTGTTTACAGGTTCATCCTCTGCTTCATTCATGCAAAATGTGTTTGCCGTGCAGCTGGATTAAAAGCTGCCAATTTAGCATGACATATAACCGTTTGAAACTTCTGCTGCAGAAAATTGATCCACTTACACTGTGCTAACTGCTTTTCAAGTTCCGATATAGTCTTTGGCAAGAATTTCCGGGAAAAGCTGGGATCTCATTCCCTGGTATTCAGCTCTAATGGGAATATAACTAGAATTAGGGCTGTGTGCATGCTTGTTATGGCTGACCCTCCTCACTGAGGCTCCTGTTTGCATTTTGACCTAAACTGCATCTTAGGCGACCTAATCACCGGGATGCAGCTCTTCGTACAGGTGCACTGAAACAGCTTTGAGGATCTCCAGCGATCAAATTGCTCAAACAGCATCAGCGGAGGTCAGTGATGCATGTGACTGCATATTCAGTGTAGTGTGAAAGCAAGTGCCTCCCTGGCTGCATGCGAGCGCTGTGAGGTCAGCTTCAACTTTGTACAACATGCATATAGCACGACAAGTTGTTTGTTTGGTGCAAACAGCTTGGACAATGTTTTGAAGTCAATTCATGAGGGGAGGTACTACACAGCTTTTCTTGTCTCTACAGTAAATCTGTGGCTGAGCACAAATAGCTTTTTCCATTCAGCAGCAGTTCCACAGATAGAATCAGATGTGTGCTAGGAAGCAGTGTACTGTATATATCCTATATTATTTAATATATCATTTGTTTTTGTTTTTTTAGCAAACTGTACCCTACTTGGCAAATCTCGGTGTCAATAATGAAACCCCAAAGGATTCACGGTTGATTTCGGGGGGGAAATAAGTGTTGTGAGTAACGAGTGAGCCCTGCCTGGTCCTATTTTGTCTCGGCGGGGGGAAGCAGACTAATGAAAAGCCCGGAGCATCTGTAGGCCTGCGTTCCCATGCTCGCTCACTGTCCTCCTCCAGCCAGGCTGCATGGCCACAGCCAGCCACATGCGTGGTCTCCACTCCACCTCCCCCTCCACAGCCTCCAGCCTGCCAGACCCCAACTAGCACAGCCTGGAGGTAGGGCATGCTGGCACTCCTCTGCCTTTGATTTTTTTTTTTTTAATACTTGCTCTTGACTAATCCTATTTTGGGTGCTGCTTTTTGAGTAGAGGTTTGCACAATCTCTTCAGTCCAGATGCACAGAGAAGTGACACTTTGGAGCCCTCCCCATTCCTACCACCACCGCCCTCAACCTTTACATATTATTACATCATCTCTGCTGCCGTTCAACCACACGTAACCCAGAAATGCTGTGAAAGTGCCACTTGTCATTTTCACCAAAGGGGAAGCACAGATCTTTGTGTTGTGCGCCGTGTGCCTCTTTTCCCTGTCTCGGATCCCGTTCTCCCACACAGGAATCCTCCAGAACAACCTGGTGATTCACCCTGCATCCGCGGCCTGAACACGGCTCAGCTGCGATCACACAAACAAGCGTGGACACAAACCCACACGCACACATCCTCCCCCTTGAACCTTACATTTCATCTGCGCATCGCTTAATGTGTTGAAATGGTATGGTGTTGCCACTTTACACATTTCCATTAGATAACTAGAGATTTGTATAAAACCGTTCCATTAACATATGAATAGCCGCTGATTTTCAAACAGAAGTGCTGAGATTAGTCTCAACATGACCACAAAGCTTTTAAGTACTTGATTCAATATTAATTTTACCTTCCCGACGTGACTTCACGGTTGGACTTCATGCAGTTTTTTTTAAGTAGCAGAACCTGTGATATAATGTTCTGAACAGGACTGAGAGCTTGCCAACACTTACATGGATATTTTGCAACATTTTTATGTCACTTAAGCAGAGATTTGGAACTCAAACGCCTTTAAGAGACATTTCTAAAAGCTTATGTTAATCTGTATCAGTGGGGACATGATCAACAAAATGTAAAGTGGAGAGTTTGGGAGTTTTCCAGTTGTTCCTTTGTGTAATAATCCTACAAATGAAACAACTATATTTGCATGTACATATACCTGTTTTATGTTTGGTAAGCACATATAACTTAACCTAGCATTGCTGCACCACTTTACTCTAGGGCCCTTGTTTTAGTTTGTGCAAGGCTTAAGAGTAGCCACATTAGCAGATTAGTGTCAGACAAAGCAAATTTGACAAAGCCAGGCTTGACAAAACCCCAAACCCTGATCAAGGCTAGTGAGTATTTCAACAACGGTTATCAACTTTCCTCTTAACCCAGGTTTTCTTCACCAGACTCTGTTCATGCTCCCGTAAAAGGCCCGGTTTGACACGTCATTTGACTCTTCTTTTGCACAAAATGCAGAGCGATGGCATGCCGCCTACTTCAGTCAAGAGGAACAAGCTGTTATAATGGAGAGCTATGAGGGATATAAAAATTTATTATGGGAAAAAGCGCCGTTCGTGCAAATGATGCAAGAGAAGGCATGTCAGCCAAAAACTGTTAATGGTGTACGTTAATATATTTATTTTTCCAATCAGTGCGCTCTCAATGCAGCTGCTTATTTCCAGTATGACAGCTGCACATTAGCGCTCTTAAATTTTAAACTTCATACATTTAAACATGACACTCATCAAACAACGTCAGACCTAAATGCACTTCTGAATGAATAATATCATTTCAGTTTTTGGCCAAATTAAAGTGAAATTGATTCAATGTTCTCTTTAATAAATACTAATAGACTAATCATTTTTTAAAATTTGTCTTCTATTGACTTCAGTGTAAAATTCACTTGTCAGCAAATCAGGACTAAACGTAAAACATATTAATGGATTTTCTACATAATCAACTAAATGCATATAGGTTCCCAAGGCAACTCAATGCGCACAGTTTTCGCTGCTGTAACTGCACAGCTTCGTTCAGTGGGATTACTAATGTATTCATAACAGGTTTGCAGATATAACGTATCTCCTCTGCTGAGAATCTGTATCGCTCAAAAAATTGTCAGGAAAGCATCTGGTGAGAGGACGGCGCTTCTTACAGTCAATTTAAAACTCTGAACAGAACCTCTTCCAATGAACACAGTAGCAACACCCACCACAAGTAACAGAAACTAACAAATGAGTGAATCCTGCACAGAACTAACGAAACCAAACTGGTGCCTCTAAACACAGACATTTAACACACAGTACATGAAGACTGAAGTTACAAAATAGCTTCTTCCCGAAGTTGTCGGACTCCAATCAGGAGCCACAGTCTCCTCTGAGACTGGAGGCTCCACACCAAATTAGCAGCCGCCAACAGAAGCTCTAAATGTCCGTAGTCACCCCTCAGTGGCGATGGAACCGACGGACCAAACCAAAATACACATAAATCACAAAGAGACACCAGGATGAGCTGGTTACATCAAACCAGCCGCCCCGTCTGAGAGCTTGGTTGTACATTTATCCTCATGTGTGGTGATTGTGGGAGCAGGAGTCGTGGTGGTGGACCAATCCGATGTGTCGGGAGGCGGGGAGATCAAGGACTGGAGTGCAGGTCTTCTACTCCAGACTCATCAGCTGAGATGAATGGAATTCCAAAGAGGCTCCCAAAGAAGCCACAGCTGGGCCCACACATACAACCTCCCCATACAACGGCCAAGAAGGAATCCTCCCAAAGAACAAGACGGTGCACAATTACTTGTGACCTTATCAAAGGGACTGAGTGACAGAATGTTCCCTGGAACTAGTCAGATTCAGATTCACACACCTTCATTTTCATTTGCAGTCCATACACATAACTGCAAACAGGGTAGTCCTTATATGTCAAACATACATGGGTCAGTATGAGAGAACAACAAGCTTCAGTTAGTAAAATCATAACATTTATTCTAGTTCATATAAATAATAACCAATGTATAGAAACAAATAAGAAAGTGCCAAAGTCAATTGGTATTTGATATGACTACTGTAGACAGCACTAGGAATAGTATGTCAATAGCATTGATAAAAATGTCCTCTCACCTTTCTCCACCAAACTGCACTAATTCCTAACCAAAGAAAAGAGCTTATGTGGCCCTTTTTTTCGACCGACCTGGGAAAGCTGAGCTACAACATCCTCTGTTCAGTACATCTAAATCTGATCTAACATTAGCCTTCATTCTAAGACTGTTTCTGGACGTGTTCTCGAGAGCCCCTCGATTGGCTTAAAGGTCAGGATGCATACAAATCACACAACTGCCCCATTTGTCCTTTTATTCATCTAACAGACCTCATAGAGACACGAGGCTGAGAGGCTGCCTCGACAGCATCGGTTGTTCTTTGCCTATTTCATCTGGCCCATTACACATGACGAGAATTATAGCCCTTTGAAGCGAGTTAATTAATCATCCGCAGATCAGGTTCGTTCAGAGCGTTTGTTTTTCATTCCAATTACAATAAATAACAGCAGCGATGGCAGCGAGATTGTTTGTGACAACTTATTTTGCATGTGGCCTGGTCAGTGCTGTGCACCCTCAAGAGGGTGTCAAGTAAATTGAGGAAGTGATGGAAAGCAACACGCCACCACTTCCCCATTTAATTATATATTTGAGGCAGAAATGCTGTGTTGCCCATTATTACTCTGCCAGAAGAGACATCGACGGTGATTTCCAGTAATAACTTAAATCTCGTCTCTTTCTCGCTATTAATTCCTCTCCAGCCTGAACTCACACTCCTGCTATTATTTTCCCCCTCAGCTACGCCAGCAATAGTTAGCCAAATGACATCCTTGTCATGATGTTAGGGTGATAATGTCAAGTAGGTGTGAGAGCTCTGTGTGTGTGTATCACTCGGCTTAATGGCAGCCAAGCCTGCCATTAATTCTCCGCTGCCCTGCCAGCCAGATGGAAAGCTTTGCTGCATTGGCTGCCGTGACAAACGGTGACATGCACGATACTGCAGGTATTACGGCCGCTCCCAAACTATACTACCAAGGTGATATTGACTGCAGCCCCTTCTGTGTGAGCGCCACGATCGCATCGCCACAACAGTTGCTAGTAATATGCTTGTGAGGAAGAATTAAGACAGGCTTTTACAACGTGGAGCTAAGCTAAAATGTCCTCAGGTGCTGTGTAATTGAGTTAATGTGGAAGGAAAATTACAGACTGCTCCCTGCAGAAGTGAAGGCCACAAGGACCGGTAGCTGTGGAAAACTATATTTCCCATGAGCTCTTGACTGTATCCTGCTGCAAGCGAGCAGCTGCGTGGCGTCGTCAATAAGTCTCAGTCTGCTGGGTACTATCCAGCTGTAAGTTTTTGACGGCTATACAAGCAAACATCAATGAGTGTTGAAGCAACAGACAGACTGAAGGCCCTTCCAAGATGACCTCTGTGCTTCTAGCAGCAAACTATGTTTATATAGAACTGTCTGCCTGCGAAACGTGGAACTTCATTTTGGGCAACGTGCCGCAGATTCATTTTTATCTTTAATTATCAAATGTGTTTTTTGGAAGAAACTGAGCAGGGAGATACATTAAAACGTACAGTAGAAGTTATAGGATATTTTTCATTACTTTAATTTGTCCTTCCTTTGACATTGGCTGATGCTAATGAGGGTGATTTTCTGTGGTGTCACTCCAGCTGGAGTCTAAAAGCAGAGGGGTATTTAAATCTCCTCCTGACACAGAGCCAACCCAGCGCTGTCCCTGGGGCCCCTTGCTCAGTCCACAGCACCGGAGTGGACAGGATCGCTCCTACCAAAGTGGAGCTTTACCGTTAATGCACAGCCTGGTGACGAGAAAGGTCACCTGAGACGGGGGGAGGCGGTCACCAGGGAGGTGGGATTCTCTGTTCCATCAGATGAGAGCAGCAGTCACTGAGCAAATATAATGCACCCTGTAGTGGAGTTTCTCCCGCTGTGCTCCTATGACAGTGTAAATTACAGTTTGACCAGCCTGCCTGTTGCACATACAAAGACACCAGAGCCATTACTTCTCCTGAAGTAACCTCTCTGTCCCTCTCACTTAGCTGTCGTACACTTTTACATCCTCCTCTCATCAGCGCTCCTGACACCAGTTGTGAGAAGGTTGTGGTCACAGGTAGAGTGATAGATTGTCACACCGGTCGGAGGCACTCTGTGTGAGGATTTGACTGCAGGGAAAATGAGCGCCATTTGGAAAAAGACAGAGACATATAGGCGGATATACAGACACGTGAAGGTGGCAGAAAGTCACTTAAGGTTTAGCAACTTTTTAATGGAGTCTAAAGGGAGATGACTTGGGCTGGGTTGTGGCTGCGTCCATACTTTAACTTCTAGCTAGAAGCCACAGATTGCTGTGTCCTCAGGTTTTACTGCCTGGTCTGTCCAGACAAGTAAAAGTCTTTTTTACAAGTGGCCTTTAATTGAATGAAGAAGGCAAAGGTAGAGGCCTCCAGGTAATCATGAATCAAAATTAATTCATTTACGACAAATGGAGTCGATCTGGCATTTTCATATGAACTTTGCTCCTTAGATGTGTGTCTGTTTTGGATGTGAGTACTCATAAACGCCTTAAGCTAAGCTCATTGTGTCATTGCGTGGTGTTTGATGAGATTTTATATAAACCATAACGGATATGCTGAGACCGGGCTGCTTCACTGTCATTTAACTGTCATTTAGCTGTCACTCAATTAAAGTTGCACTTGTCCTGCCAATACTTAATTACACCCTCAATAATTGTTTTCCCATTTTTGAAAGACAGAGAACATTTAGGCTAATATTCTTCATGGGCGGAGTGGTACTGGAAATTGGACATAGATATAAAAGTGCAGAGGTATGCGCACACACACAGACGCTCACGCATACCACAAATACATGCAACTCTGTATCCTTAGGCAAATACAATTGACTTTGACTTGGATTAGATTTTATAATAACACCCACATAATACATCTGGAGCATCCGAGACCTCTTTGTCTTGGTTGATGTCACCAGCAGTGAGCTGATGATGTGGGCAGATGGGGACTGTAGGCCTGTATGCATATGCACAAGCTTCACAAATTGCTTTTCAATAGCATTACAGTTGAGTCCCTCTTCCCTCACTCCCACTCTGCTTTTCCCTGCACTGTTCTCTCTCCCCACTTTGTTGGTTTCTTCACATCCCTAAAGTGCACGCATTCCCACTCATGTCACTGCGCTTAAGCTGTGTCAAGTGGAAGAATATGTGCGCGTGTTTGTGTGTGCAGCTCTGAGCACATGTGCGCGTACGCAGTTTTAGAAAGGCATCAACTTTCGACGCAGCTGGTAAAGGGGGATACGGCAGTGAATTAGAAGTTACAGTAGAGCACAGCGGAGAAGAAGGTGATAGAAAGCGAACAGTGAGGGGGTGGAGGAAGTCAGGGGGAGCCAGGAAAAATGTTTGGCAACAACACAAGGCTATAACCATTTTAGGCCTTGATGAAAATTAGAGATGAGATGGGAGATAGAAAGTGGAATAAAAAGTTTTAGCTTTGACTGCAGTGATTGTCTGCAACAGTACAGTGAGCAGGCAGAGCAGGTCTCTTATGCTTTCTGCTCCTACGGGGATTGAAATGATGTAGTAATACTCAGTATTTAACCCCTTGATGCCTGTTGTCACAAATTCGCAACATACCGCTTTCATTCAGACTGCAGCCGAGATAGTGTATCCATTCCCCCAATGCTGGTTTGTGCATATTCAATACGTACCTCGGAACCTTTTGCAAGCACTGGTTTCTCGTAGGACCGGTCGGAGTAGGACCTAATTATTATATATCTGTTATTATTATTATTATTATTATTATTATTATTATATATCTGTTCTATGTGTAATAGAGAAATTAACAATCTCTACTTATTTTAGCATCAGCTGGAAAGCAAAAACACGCAAAGGTTTTTTTTTCATTTAATTGTAAATAAAGTCAGGCGTCAAGGGGTTAAAGACTGTGAAGAGTGGGACCTTTATTGAGCCTCCTCCAGACAAAAAAAATTTACAAAAAAAACCCAAAAAACATGCAAGTGTATGGAATGGATTAGACTGTGTTCAAGGTGGACTACAATGGTAACCATCTCTGTTGGAGTGACTAACAGCTCACAGTAGCGATTGGGCATTATTTCCAAGCCCAACAAACTTGAACTGATCCATCACAATGTTAAAACCACCAACAGTTGAAGTGGATAACATAGAATATCTCCTTGCAGTAAAATATTCTGCTGGTAAACCTTCGGTGAAGCATTCATGTGGATGTTACTTTGACACTTATCACCCACGTAAGCATTAATGCAGACCAAGCACATGCTCCACATGGCAATGGCACTCCCTCCACGAAGACAGTCTGTCCTGCCACACTGCAAAAACTGCTCAAGGAACATGACCAAGAGCTCATGGTATTGACCCGCAAACTCCCCCAGATCATTTAGAATCTGCAGCCCCATCCACTGAGATTTTAATGTCATGATTGACCGATGTATCATTAAATAACTGCAGTAGGTAATATTTTTTGTGGGGTAATGGAATTTGTGATACTATGGAGGACTTGAAGCTAGATTATAAGATGACACTCAGCCCTCTGAACTTGAGTGTTTTGGTTGTTTCTGCCTTTATTCTCCCTGTAATATGAAGTTCTGCACCTCCAAGGGAACAAAACAACCACTGAGCAGGCTAGAAGTAGAGAAAACTCTAAAATGTCTTATAATAATAATAGTGCCATAAATCATCTGAAAAATTTTTTAAAATGTTGACTTCCTTTGCTCATTTATTTCTACAAACATTGTGCCCCCAGGTGTACAATTACTGGAAAAAAATAGTAGCCCTACATAGGATAGATAATTAAGTATTTATTTTTAAAAAAATGTTTCCTCTCTCTGTAAACACAACCTGCAGTTCAGCCAATTTCAGCAAAAAACTGTGACTTTTTGTCACCTGCCT
Source organism: Amphiprion ocellaris (assembly GCF_022539595.1). NCBI lineage: Eukaryota > Metazoa > Chordata > Actinopteri > Pomacentridae > Amphiprion > Amphiprion ocellaris. The sequence continues at coordinate 13,535,795 of NC_072768.1, read as the reverse complement.
CCATTTCACAGCTGGGTCTCTGTTAGCTTTTCGGTTGTGGTAATGAGTGCAGAATTTATTTAAATTTTTTGGCTTTTTTAGTAGAATTTGGTTAGTGCAAATGATTTAATTTTGGCAATATTTTGAATGAAACATGTAAAAATAAATGGATTTTGATGAACTATCATGATTTTAAGCTTAGATTGGTTTTCTAATGGAACAGTGCATCACATTTAATTAGGTCAAGGACTGATAAATGGTGTAATTTTGGTAATTAAAAAAACCACAACCTGCTATTGAGTTTTGGAATTCAGATGATTCATTTACATTTTCAGTGTGGCACATATGGCAAAAATAAGCACAAGAAAAATCAACTGACTCTTTGCCTCGGGCCTGTTAACCTTTACCCTGGTCTTTTATCATGTGAGGAATGGAACGTTTGACGGATGTAAAACCGCTCGTTAAGGGGCTTATTAAATAATGAACATACTGAAAATGTAGAGAAGAAGGAGACACCAGGGAAGAAAACATTTTAGTAAGGAGCTGTTTGCTGTGAGCCCTGCTTAGAACGAATAATGAAGGCTATATAGAGGCAATTTAATGCCCCTGAACTTGGAATAATGGTAGTCATGGCTGACTAAGTTTACAGCTCACAAACTCATTACTGAGATGGACACTAGTCCACCTCCAGAGCATCAGCAGCCACAATGCGGACTTAAATCAATAAAGTCAAGGGCATCAGTGGGACTGGTGAATAATAGGTTGTTTGTAACTGTGTGAAGCAGCCATAACATCCTAAAGCTCAGGGGCCACGAGAAGCTCATCCAGCTTGATCAGGTGTCTGCAATATATAACAGTCATTTATCCCAGTGTGACACTCAGGAGGTGAAAAGTGGGGAGAGCACTTAGAAAGGAGCACAGAGGTCAAGAGGTACAATTGATGAGAAGTTGAATCCGTAATTGTATTATTTCTTCGGTCCTGACAGATAATTAGCTGATAAACTGCACTGACAAATACCAACACTAAAATAATGTCCAGGTAGACAGATGAGTTAACCTCTTTAAAAAAAATGTTTGGAGTCGTCCTGTGATATATGAATGTAATCCATTATTAATGCATGTTTGATGCGAGGCAGGGGCACTTATAAATACAAGTTGGCCTGTTAGACGGCAGGGGAGGGTGCCTTTGGTAAATGTGTAAGGTCTTTGTGGGCTTACATATGAAAGTCATTCATTTCAATCTCAGCAGTTAATTCAGTCTTTCTGAGGCAGAGCTGGGAGGGGAAATCATGGCAGAGACAGTGATAGATTGTATGATAGATCAGACCGTGAATACAGTATAGAGTCCTTATCAAAGGCGCAGGAGAAGTAGATGTAACCAAAATGTTAGCTTTATCTTTTATTCAATCGGAATTAGGAAGAGATAAAATTCATTTGCCTCCCGCTGTGATCGCAACATTAAAGAAAAATTATACAAAATCAACGTGTTGATATCACACAGTTATCAGCAGGGTGCTGTGTTTTTATGAAGGGACGAGGGTCTTAGAAAATGGTAATCTGAGGTAAAATATGGATCCAAATAGGCACCTAAACTGTAAAGAAGGATACAGGAGAAGAACCTGATTCTGTGTTCTTTTAAATTTGTATGTTAAAAAGAAATTCACTAATCAGGACCTTTTTATTTTTATTGAAGCGTGTCATTCCGACTGTATTATACAGACCTGTTTACAGCACAGAAGTTAAGCTGTTCAGTCGATTCAGTGAGCATCTTACAGTAAGCAGGCTGCCGGCTGTTTTTCAAAGACACTCCTGAGTATTTGCTATTAGCATGCAGTAGATAAGACAACAGTATTTCTCTTTGTGGCCAATGTATTTGTTGAAAATGTCTAAGGTATATGAAGGGCTCATGCATTATTCAGTGCAGTATTTGCCTAAGACATGTAAGAACATTACAGTGTGTCATTTCTTTTGGTGTTTTGTTGTTTTTAAAGCTGGGGTAGGCTTTAAGTTAGACTTTGAAAATCCAGCATTCCTCCTGCAGATCTGAACTCTCTGTCCGAAACAACCTCTCAAAGGTCTGTATTTCCTTCTAAACATGATGAAAAACATCAAATTGAATTAGCCACAGCCATCGGCCTTTGGCTACGGCTTGCAGAAAAGGCTAAACTATTACCAACATTTATTATAGAGACACATTGCCAGCTTGGTAAATCTGCTTACGCTATCTAACTACCAACCACAGCAACACATTTAGATGTTACAGGAAAACTAAGTTAGCAGGTTAACTGTCCAGGAGAAAAAAGGCGAGTTTGGAATATTTTAGTTTATGGACGTAACTGAGTACGTAAATAAGTATGCTTTGTCAACACTGACACATTTGACTGCATTACAATTTTTTAAGTTACTTGAATTATAACATATTGAAAGGTTAATATACAATTTTTGCCCAATGATGCCAAACAAATACCGCTTAACCCAGCTTTAAAGGTACTCCGTGAAGTTTTAGGCGTCTTCTAGAAAATCTGTTTTGAATGTTTTTGTGAGGATGGAATCATGTATGGTAAACCACAATGATACACACGACAATTAAATAACACTCAATTGAAATATAACATTTGTTTACAAGAAGACTAGATTTCATACAGTGCTGCAAACATCAGAAAAATACCAAACTTTATTTTCAATTTATTAAAACATTATCACAGCTTCAGTTCATTTACACTTCCATTTTCCAGATTTTGTTGACTTTTTTGGGCGCTTCGCCCATTCACTGTCAGAGGTGCTAATAGGATGATGGTGCCATTATAGGTGACACCCGGCAAGTGTCATGTGACGTCTTGTTGGTCGAAGTCCAGCCTGGCTTGTCACTGGGCTGAGTTGGATCTTCTCCCTCAACTGAGACAGCCGTGGGAGGCAGTCCTCTTACTCTCGCTGTGAAACAGCCTCTGTGACAGAACTGCAGAGCTGCAGCTGAGCCACAGGGAGCATATAGGGACAGAAAACCGGCAAAGCTCCCTGTTGCCTACAGGGGATGCAAGAGACACTCACTCTCACCACAGGTGCTCTCCACCTGTCAAAATTTCACTGGTTCCTCTACATGTCCCTATGATTTGCAGCGCATGGGGCTCTAGTGTCCACTGTGGACTGGGACTTCCAAGTGGCTAAATGATAATACTGTGCTGTTGCCTCTTTTTTCCCATTTACTGCAAATTGCATGAGCAAAGCAATCCTTCCTTCAATCTCAAAAACCACACCAAAGCTTTTTATATTGATGTATTGATGTTTCCTGTACCTCACAAGGAATATTTTGCATTTCATCCTCTCATCCAACTTGCTTGAGCTGATCCATCGCAGCGAACATTAAGTTGTTTTCATGGTTTCCCACAATTATCCTTGCATGGTAATATAAAGTGGTGGTGGCGCTCACATGAAGAACTGAGAGCCCACTGCCTCTCGTCACAAGCTATAACATAACACCAGAAAGTCAAATTCAGGAGCACTAACAGTAAACAACCATGACTGCACAGCTACAAATGTATACCTCGATACATGTGTGTCACAAATGTATATCTTCTTTTGCAGTTCTCAAGTACAGTAATGGATATTTAACTGACCTATCAGCACTTAATGAATCAGCCTGTTTCATTGTGATATAATACCATACAGTAAGATTAATAAAACATAAGTGTGACTGAGTTTATTGAGCAGTTTCACAGCTAGGATCATGCCCTACTAACATTAAGAGAAACCAGTGACAGTCGGGAGATTATACAAAATCGACAACAACAAATGATGGAATAACATAACATAGCAAATATCAGTACAATCAAAACCAATCCAGTGAGAACTGCCCAACAAAACAGAAGCAGAAAAAAACAACTAACTACAGGAAGTATTTTAAAATGACTGACTGACTTGATACCTTTCAATACACCCAAACCTTGTAAACAACTGCTTTAACTAGGCGTCATAGATGTAAAATGATGCATAATTTTTGCAACTGTGAATGGATTCAGAAACGAATTATAGAGGAAGTGTAGGTGTAGGCGATATTTGACATTTCCAGAAGAGCTGCCATGTTTTTCTTAAGCAAATACCAATACCCACCCACCAAGTGGTTTACATTGTTGTCTGCATGAAGGGGAGAGCTGTCAATCATCTGTCGTCCATCCTACTTGAAATGGTGTTCTGTCACTAGCAAATGCCCATTGAGCACCGCCAGACTGGCTGGCTTTACGACAACACTGTAAGGGATAAAACATGCCAAAACAGCAGGTCATTCTTTGAGCACGCCCCCGCATTCGTAGCAACCAGCTCGGAGCTCACTGTGTTAAATGTCACCTCATCGGTTTATTTGACAATTGCATTATTTACCTGGAACCATAGTAATTATTCATTTTATCCACATCCACTCGCTGGAATCAATTACAGGCACCTTCCCATTAATTATTTTTTGCAGCTGAGCAAGGGAGAAATATTTTAGCTCCAACGCCTTCGTATGCATGTGCTGTTTACTACAACCCAGGCTCTTGTCTGGGGACATGACTGCAAAACAAAAGCAATAATCTGCAGCGTAGAAATCGCGCCAGAAGGTAGACGGCTATTTGCAACAGTCTGTATCACAATATAAGTGGAAGTAAATAACGTTTTGCTGTTGCACACAGATTGTGCCTCAGAGGGGATGGACTGTAAAGACATCTGAGTGACATGTGAGGATTACCCAGCAGCTCAGTGGCTATAAAGAGGGCAGAACCCAGGCTCAAGTAAAAGAAGCGGGCACTTTGAAGTGGCGATTAGGCGATGAGCTTTGCACCCAGAGCTTCTGAGGCACTGCCCTCTCCACCTCAGTCGGAGCATAAAGATGCGCTGTGGCAGCTTTGCTGACTGGACGCTGCTCCAGTTCCGCCTGTCCAATTAGCAATTCCTTCTACCCCTGAGGACTGGTCCCTTTCTGCCTGGCTTAGCTCACTGCATGTGGACCAGATCACCTACCTGCGCAGTATGGCTCTGTGTAACCCCAGCAATGCTTGTTGTACTCAGTGCTGCTATGCACTCTATACTGAAGACTCTAGACTTTGATGTTTTCAGCAAGGTCTGTCTTTTCCATACTTGTTAAATGTCTGTATTTAATCACCGGTGTGATTTGCTCTTTGTTGTCCTCTTTAGTGAAAGGGTTTATTGCAAGCTCATTTGCAAAATCATTGTCACCACTCACGCCACTACATAGTGCCATTTATTTCCCCTTTTATGTGCATATAACAGTGGTGGCCACTGGAATCTAAAACAAACAAGTGACTTTCAAGTTCAAGAGTGCTCTGACTTCTAAAGGCTTCTGATCAAAGGGTTCAATGGCTTGTTCAGCTCACTTGTCAGTTTTACTGAGTGGTGCCATTAGGTGTGATTCACCACACTCCATGTGAAAGCATCTTTTGTTTCATCACTTGGTGAAATATTGTAAAGATTGTTGCATGTTATGTTAGCTGTTCCCATTTAACAACAAGTGGAATTTTCCTCTAGTTCCAGCACAGAAAACGCCTTTTTTTCTTTCACCTTACTAATGTGTCACCTGCTGGATTATTTCAAACCAAAAGTTTAGTTTTGTTCACAGAAAAAGATAAATTGAATCTCCCGACTACTGGGATAGCTGGATGTTGCGAAAGCTTCTCTTTCTCTAATGATACCTCTCATTCTTCACAGCCAAAGTACTGAAGATGTGCATACCTCTCTTATACTCAAACACAGTGTATTTCCCTCCTTTTATTCCTCTGCACAGCCTGCACGCTATAGCTCTCTGTAGTTTCTACAAAGGAACATGCATTCCATGAAGTGGGAGTCCAGCTGTCCATTACTGAGTGCAGTAGCATGGTTTCTTTGGAGCCTGTATTTTAGTTGGAAGCTTTTTACTCCCCCCACTTTGTCCGACCTTCAGAGAGCCCACAGGACGTCGGACCCTGCATCAGCTGCCGGCTCTCACAGATCCACCTGACTCTCCACACATCAAAACATCCATCACGGAGCCATTTAGCACTGATGCTACCAGATGCCCTTAGCTGGAGACCAGTTCAGCCCTCCTTATTTAAGATCCATTGCTACCCTTTTTAATGTCGTGGTATCTAATGGACTCGGCTTTATTGACCTGACTATGAATATACAGTAGCAGAGCATATAGTGTCTATTTCTGAACGTCTATGAATAGAGACATTCATCATTCAGGAGATCACTGTGTTTCACTGACCCTCTCATCCTCAGGGGGGCATGGCTGTGCCTCTTTACCATTACCAGTCTCTCTCACTGCAGATAAAGATGGATAGATAAATAATGGCAGGACACTTGTAATGACTATAATGCTGATTATATCTATATCTTTACAATCAAAGCGAGATCAGTCAAGTCAGATCGAGTCTTTTTTCAATCTGGGTCAGTTGCTGTTGTCAAGAGATAAACTCGATGTAAGCGTTTAATGTTTAAGATATTTAGGATTCTTATCTGTTCAGTGATAAAGGTACAAGAGCAGGTTTCCATCAACCACAGAGAGCAAAGTTCAATTCCTGCTGGTGCTAACACTCATGCCCTTTATCTCTATTATTATCCTAAAAATCCACAGAAAGCTCTGCAAGCACCTGAACCTGTAGAAGGTAGCTGGAGTTTTTGACCCCGAGAGTCAATTTTATGAGTGTCTTCAGGTTCTGTTTGCTCTTTGGTTTCACACTTCTCCACCATCTACAGGTGGCAAGTGCATGTCAAAAAAGACAGGGAGGCAGAAAACCTCTTAGAAAACTCAACAAAGCAGCAGGTAATGGTCTCCAGACTGTACAGAACGGTGCTGCAACGCTGTCAGCTGAGACCAGTGGAAGGTTTGTCGTCTTTTCATTGGTTGTCGGTCAATTTTATGATTAATTTTAAAGCCCTGGTGCTAACTATTATAGTAGGTCTCTGCATGTAAGCTCCCTATCTTAAAGCCTTATCCCCCTACTTAGAGCACTGTTAGATCATCTGACCAGAGACTGCCGGTGGTTCCCCAGATCTGAGCACCCAGGGGATCGATCCTTTCAAGCAGTGACACCTAGACTGCAGAATGCACTTCCCTTGTCTTTACATTGCATTGATTGTGCTGACTCTGTTAAATAAAACAGCTGAAGATTTTTTTTATTCAGACAAGCTTTTAGTTAGAGTAGGGGTTTTATGGCTCTGTTTTTAATCTTTCATTTATGTTTGTTTTATTGTATTTTATTGAGAAGCACTTTGTGGTTTTTATCCTAGAAAGTGCTATATAAATAAACTGTACTTACTCAGTTTTATACATTGATATGCAGTACAAGTTTCAAAATTTTAAAAAGTAGCTGGATGTAGAGGGAAATGTGTTCAGCATGTCAGAAGCCAAAGTTCCATACATTTTGTATTTTATGTATATCAGCTGAAACTTGTTCACCTGGAAACTCCACATGTTAGGTTTCATCAAACCACCAGCTGGTCTTACAAGGCAGAGTTACCTACAGGTAACACATACAGTTTGCTGCAAATTTAATTTTCATCACTCTGAGTAGATGTGAATCACAGGTAACAGATAAAGAATTTAAGCAGTTCTTTGATACACCTTATGGTGCCACCTGGTCACATTGTCAGAGATGAACCCGAGGTCATCACTTGTTTCTGGTCTGAACATCAGACGATCTCAAATGATCAAACTCTGACTTGTGACCAGGTTGCGCGTTACATCATGCATCACCATTCTTCAACCAGAGCCAACAGGAAGCTTTTTCAGAATCTTCCAAGATGCTCCTCATGGCTCTTCTTCTTTAAAGCCTGCAAATCCCCAAGAATCTCAGTACCAGGGATAAAGAGTGTCCTGTGAAGTCCCTGCAGTCCACTTCAGCCGATTCACAGCAGGCTTTCTACCCATTTCTCCAACACTTAGCAACTAAATCTGCATGCCTGACTCTTTTGTTTACTCTCGCCTCTTCCATCTGTTCTTCCCAGGGGACAGTCAGCTCCTGCAGAACCATTTTCTTGGTTGCCATGGACAGAGGATCAGGTGTGGTCCTGAGTGTGGTAGCTACAATGGTGTCAGGAAGCCCTAGTTGTCTCTCTAGAACCAGGAACTGCCATCCTCCCAGAAATAACATTACCAAGACATTTAATCTTTTCCAGAAGTCTCACTGATCACCCTGCAGAGTGTGTTGTCATCGAAGAGCCTGCTTTTTGCTTAGTTTCTTTTTCATTTCCAAAAATTTCAATATAAATGCACACAATAAGTAGTTATTTTGTACCACAAAAGAGCCACTTGTGGCCTAATTTGTGTGGTGATTTGAGTTGTCAAGGATTTTTTTAAAGGATTTTCTGCCACCAGAAACCTAATCATTACGTTTGTTGTCTATGGTCTGAATTGTTCTGTATTCATTTTGTCTTTTCTAAAGTGGCCTCAGGTGTCACATTGACTTCAAGGCAGCAGCTGAGGCTAAAGGAAACTTATGGACCACAGCACTGATCCCATGCTGATTTTCCATATGAAACAACTTTACCTTCAACCTTTCTGAGCTCATGTGTTCCCACAGGACACCACGAGGAGGAGAAAAAGTCAAAGATACGAAATAGAAGTGAGATAAAAAAGGCCAGTTGTGGCAAACAAAGGAAGGGAGGTAGACAGCAGCTGGGAGGAAGACAAACCCAGTTATCGAAAAGAGAGCTTGTCTGTTTGTCACTGTTTGTCACTGAGCAGTGTGAAGATGTATTCTGACATCTATTTATCGCTGTTTATTTAGGAATCAGGATTGTTAGAAGGAAATTTGAATACATTAGCATCATTCCCTCTGTGTAAATGTCAAAGCTCAATGAAGCTGTATATCCTTGTCGTCTGAAGTGAAGGCCGTCCAACTGTTTAAATGTGGAGAATGTGCGATCTAAAACAGTGTCGATGTGTGAATCCTCTCCTCCTCACACAGACAAACACACGAGCCAAAACACATGCGATAGATGATGTTTTTTTTATGACTCTCATCCAGAGCCACCTCTCTCACTGGGCATCTACTGATACCCATTAATCATGAGCTCTCTTGTATTGTCAGCCCAGCCTCCCCTCCTCTCTCCCCCTCCAACTCCCCCCCTCACTTCACTTTCAGCCTGTCAGTTAACAAGCTGTGACACCATGACAGTGATGTGTGTGCGACTGAGTGATGCCTGGCTGCAGTCCTTATTGGGAAGGTATTGAAATGCTCCGGCACGAAGGCGGTAGTGATGAGATTGTATTTCTCAGCTTCTTGTGACAGAATGTAAAAATGGCAGCTCTGCCTGGCTATTCAATTAAATGTGGAGGGAGAAGGCCCGGCTTTATTTTGGGTTTGCCCCTTCTGACGACATGATTTACTGCGGCATGCAATCAGCTCCGTGGCTACAATCTCATGTTTTTATTTCACACACGCTGAAGAAAAAATAACTCCATGTATGCGAAAAAATAAAGCGTCACTCTGTTTTTTTTCCTCTCTTTCTGCCTTCCCTGCGTACGTGTGTGTTTGTGTGCACAGGCTCCGTGTCCCTCAGTGTGTTCCTGGTCTCCCTCGCAGTGACAGTGTGTGCTGTTTGGCTGGTGGCTCTTTGTGGCGTCTGTGGTTGGTGTCAACGCAAGCTGGTGAGTTTACACACACACAAGCCTCACTTACAGATACGCTGTAGCTTCCAGTCACATTCGCTGCCATGCTAATATGCTTTAATAATCAGAGAGCCTTAATAAACATTGTGGGTTAAATGGAAAAAAAACCCCACACTTTTAGTGCAGTAGCGGAAAGGACAATGTGTGCAAATATAATGAAAGTCTGTGCAAATATTATGTGCAGTCTTGCTGAATTGAGAAATTGCTGTTACATGGCAGTTATTAATGAAGACATTATAACAGGCTGTTGCATTGGTAGAATTAAAGCTAGGACATAAGAATCCATTTACAAGTGAAACTCTTGCACTTGAAATTCTAATTACTGAAGTGTATAAGCATAAACAAGTGTTGTCAACACCACTTCTCTTGCAACTAACACAGCACTGTGTAGAATGGTCTGACTGCTTCTCACTGTGATTGCATCTTAGGCAGTGCTAAACCCAAGAAGCAGCAACTATGTCCCTGCAAAATAGTAACGAAAAAATTGTTTTGGTGAAATATTTGCACGCAGGGCAGTAAGTTCTGTCATTAAAATGGATGATTCACTAAAGAAATGCTAACAGGGCTGCTAAAACCTTCAACAACACTTGAAATTTTCAGTGTGGTAGGTTGCTTTCTGGAGATTGTTGTTGTTGTTTCCCATTGTAAAGGGGTTATTAAAACAGTAACACATAAATGATAAAAAAGGGAGGAGAAAGTTGCATGAAATGTGTAGCCAATGGCTTCCACAATCTACATCCGATGAGTCAGACAACCTAAACCAAGCCCAAGTCATGATGGAGACCAGAGTGTACTGAGACTAGCACAAGACTAAGGTTTTTAGACAACAAGACATGCAAACATCAATCAATCAGTCAATCAAAGTTTATTTCTACAGCCCTTTACAACAGCCCAAAGGGTGACCAAAGTGCTTCACAGTGAAAACAAGAGAATATCCTAAAAACAATACAGTAACTTCAAACAGGACAAACAGTCACACTTGCACTCACACTTACGGGCAAATTTAGAATAATCAGTTGACCTCAGCACATTTTTGGACAGTGGGAGGAAACTGGAGTACCTGGAGAAAACCCACGCATGCACAGGGAGAACAGAAAGATCCTGGGAAGGCCGGGATGCGAACCAGGGATCTTCTAGCTGCAAGCCGAAAGTGCTAATCACCACAAGCTGCACTATACTCTACTGCAGCCCATAAAATATATAATAAAACAATAAAATAAACAGCAATAAAACAGCACTAAAATATACATCTAAAAGAAATAAAAGTAATAAAATGTCAACTATGCCGCTAGGTATTAAAAGCCATTTTAAATAGGAAGGTTTTGAGTTTTGATTTGGCAAACATGCCAACTATTGCATTGCCTCACTAAAACTAGTGCTCTCAAACATTCAGTACATAGGCAGCTTAATATGTATAGCTAGCAAGTCTTACTAGCGTCACTTATGCTGTGATTCATACTTTTCACATGTGTGTGTCTGGAGGAGGTCCACAAAATTATGCGTTATGTAAATCTCATCACCTACCAAGTTCTCAAAAGGTCTGCATGGATCCCTCCAGAGGGTTCACGCTTTGCAAGATGCACGTGCCAGAAAACAAAAGATGCTCAAAACAAAAGCTTGTTGTAAAGAGAATCTGTTTGAAGAAATTCTCCATCATCCACACCTTTCTATTGCATCACTAAAAGCGCATGTAATTGAAGTTTGCAGGACTTTGGAGGTGCTTTGATGTGTAGCTACATATTTCCCATCTGCAGGTGCCCAAACACAGTAAGAAGTCTAAATTCTCCAGAAGTCCTGCTCTATGTCTGCCATCTGAGCTCGGCACACCTCAGGAATAATCACATTGACACCGTGCTGGAGCCCAGTCTGCAACTCACTGCTATAGTTTGTAAAAAAAAAGGGTGTAAAGTCACAGCCAGTCTTTCAGAAGCTGGAGACCAGAGGGCAGAGTGACCGTCAGTGTAGCAGTCTGACACCCCAGTACGAACAGAACCACGTGCACATCCGCTGTCTGAAAGTCCGCCTCAATCTGAACACGGGGATGCAGAAACCAAAAATTGGCCTTAAGCACTGTAAAGAGTGTGATGTTGTCTCTGCCATCTCAGTAAACATTGCATTGCAGAATTCACATCCTCCTGTGAGTTTTCTTCTTTGCGTATTACCTCTTTGTGGTTTAGCTAGCAAATCTAATTGCAGAAGATTTGGCCAGACAGCAACAGCCTCATCTTCTGTCTCCACATGCAGTAATTTAGTGCATGTGAAGGGGAAGAAGGGAGAAAGCCAGTAAAAGTAAAAAATAAATAAATTAAAAAAATTTGTATTAGAAATGAAGCCAAGTTATTTGGTTGTGTTTGAAGTAGGAAGTTGTACATTGAATCACAATGATGATGTTAACAGAAAAATCAGACGATGCACAAGCAACCTATGAACAACCCCATGGTCTTCACCGGTACTGACATGAAATCCTGAGTCCTCTTCATCTGAGACAGGAACAAGAGAGAGTAAAAATGCAGTATTCTGAGATGCGACCAAGAAATTCTAAAAGTGCTCTCATGACCAAGGCCAGTGTTAAGTACTAAAACACTAGTATAATGCATTTCATCCTGCACAAAAATGTCCTCTGTAAAGTTACACTATTAGACTGTCAATACAGATGAATCAGTGTAAGTAGTTTTATTATTCTAGCTGGATGACATGGAGCTAATTTGACCTACTTTACAAACAGTTATTTACCGTTAAAGTCCCTCTGCTGTTGTTGATTGAACCCATAAAAACCAAACAAAATCATAGTTAAATATTTAGCAGGTTTTTATTTCAAGTCTCCCCACTCGCTAGTTGACAAATTAAAAATTTGTGAATCCATGTTTTTTAAGACTGTCGTTGGAACAACTCAGCTTCAAGGTGAAAATACTCAGCTATGATGTTGACTGCTTATTTTAGTCATGATATGTCTTCTAGCTTATAAAAAAACAACATATGGACATGTTTACAAGGCAAGAACAACAAAACATGACAGTCATTGGAGGAGGCCTTTAAGTGGTGTAGCCCAGTGTTTGCAAATGTAGATGTTGGATTCTCTCCAAAGGGCCATAAGATAGATCAGAAGGATGGTTACTAATGAGCCAGGCAAAGAGAAAAACTTCACATAATTGTATTCCCTGGACTTTGAACAGATTTTTTTTGTCTTGTGAAATATGAGATGTTAGACTTTCTGTGGGACTCTTAACAGTTATGTAAATGAAACCATCTGAGAAGTTTAGATGTGAAATATCTCTGTGGTGGGATTGATAACAGCTCAGATCTGGAACAGAACAACAGGCCAAACATGACACTGCTTTGTGCCTTGAAGGAGGTAGGAGTCACAGGTCCAAAAATTTGTTAGCAACAAGTTTAATCTCAAACAATATTTTCACAATTTACCATGTGTTTGTTATGTCAAATAATCTGAAATATAACTAGGAACTCTAATTGTCAAGTAATGTAGTTGATTCCACTTAAATCAGAGACAGTTCACATCATATGACATCTGAAGGGACTTTATGTAGTAACCTGAATAACCCCCAATGCAGTGACCTGGGTTCGATTCCAGCTCACGGTCCGTTACTGCAGGTCTTCCCCCATTCTTCTCCCTACTTTCCTGTCTGCCTCTCTACTAACCTATCTAACCTACCAAATAAAGCCAACAAAAGGCCAAAAAAAATTCCCCAAAGTGCTTGGCAAGAGTAGGACAAAAGAATCTCTCTAAACCTCTGGTAGAACCAGGCTCAGGGAGGGCAGCCATCTGCCTCGACTGGCTTTGGTAAGGGTAAAGATGAGACAGAGAAAAGAACAGCAGATCAAGTATAAAATTCATAGGACACGGTAAAAAAATTAAAAATGGAAAGACACAAGTGACATACTGTACATGTCCTTCAAAAGGTTTTCAGTGTACTTAAGTAAATATACCATTGACTAATTTATTTTTCACCTCTGTGTGTTGTTGTAGAGTTACATCAGTGCTTCAACAGTCCAGACTTGTCCTAATTAATCTCTCCGACCTTAGCAGCTAAACTGTGCTGATGCAGCATCAGTAGCAGTCGACTGGTCGAGGAGAAACAGAACACGCTTCAAACACACTGACCTCTGACAGAGGGCATGTCATTGTGATTATGTGGTATGAAATGTGATTGATTAAAGGGAGGCACCCAGTCATTAGACAGACAGAGTTGTTCGGCTGAGTGCCACTTGACTGATTTTTTTTTAGATTTGCATGCCATTAATTGATTTCTGATTCCTCCTGTGCTTGTACAACCAGGAACACAAGTCACCTATTTTAAGTTTAATGTCGGCTCAGACTCCTACTTGTGTCAGCTCGCCATCACTCTGCTGTGAAACTTATTGGTCCACAGATGGCAGAATTTGGCGCTGCAACAAGGCTGCGCTCGCCACATGCTGCACCACATAAGATCATTTTTGTTGCGAGAATCACCATTAAGGTGGCTGTTCTTAGATTACTCGTTGATGCCATTGCAACCTATAGAGGGGAAATGGTCCATGCTGAAATGGGACAATGGTACAACACAGGCTTTCTATTGTTTGCTTCACTGGAACATCATATTATATTTGATATTCCACTTTAAAGTAAATGGAGCAGTGAATGACTCCTGGTTTCTGGCTGTGGATGGAGGTTGTTGTGCTCCCAGCATCTTGGAACGTCCCTGAGGTCCTCTCTGGAGCACAGCTGTAAATGGATCTTATTTCCGTCTTGCGACAGTGTTGTGCTGCAGCTGAGGAGCAGCAGTGGGACTGGATGGGTTGACATGTTTTGACCTCATAACCCTGTGAGGGCGACTGTCAATCACATCCCAACGCACAAGATGATTTTCTTCTGTCTCACTGGAGACGCTAAATATGCAGGCCTTTTGTTTTTTTTCTTATCGGTGCATCTTACCCTGGTTGCTTCAGGGTGTGTGTTTGTGCGTGTGTGTGTGTTTGTGTGGTGGTTGTGTGTGGCATTAAGATGTTAATTAAGGCTTTTGTAGTCTTCGGACCACTTACTTTGGGAAACATGTCAGCCGCCCACTGGTGTGAAACCACATTAAACGCAGAAGCCTAATGTACAAAATAATTAAGTGTGACTGAGATGAATGGCAGTCGTTTCTGGGATGAGAAACATTTTATTGATGACACACTTTCACGAAGCACAAATACTGCTAATCTTGTTAAAAAATCATCTTCTTATAATGACAATCTCATAGCAAAGTGAGTGTTTTCTATATGTGACTAACAATCATGAAGGTTTGGCAGCTATACAATTTATTCTTCTACAAAAAGTTCCTCCACCTCATTTTCCTTGATCTCTCTATCTCTGTTGCTCTCCATAGCAGCAGTATATTCCCAGAACACATGATTAAAATGTATGTACAGTAAGATTTGCATAAACAGTTACTTTCAACTAAGACCCTTTATAATAAATGCATATCTACTGTAAATTAATGCAGGCTGCTTTTCTATGCACAAAAGTGTCCTCATTAGGTTAAAAAAGTGCTCAGTATTTGATGCTCCTTTACATGAAGCTACCACAGGCCAGTCCTTGTCTAACTTTCATTTTTGATATTTTGAGCATACTCTTTGACAGTGTCAGCTTTCATAAGAACAAACGTTTGCCTGGAGCTTCACGTGTCAGTTGCGAGTGGGCCTATGCCAGTTTTGGTTATGATTCATAGGTTAATAGACAAGACATTATGGGCGAGTGTTGCTTTCGGTGTTTTAGCTTTGGCAACCAGTGCAATGGGTTTTATTTTAAAAGTCCTCATGTGCAGTCATCCTGAATCCTCCCTCCTGCTTGGCTCTCTGTTATCTAAGCCCCCTGGAAGTATTGTGCATTGAATGCTTCTCCTTCTGCTGTCTGTTTGCTTATAGCTGTTTATAGATTCATCTGCATCATATTTTTAGAATATGTGATACGAGCCAATGTTGTTTTCATGAGAAAAACCTGAGATTTTATGCACAGGTTTTAGCCCTCTGAAAACCAAGCTGTTTCTGGATGCTGTTTGGCTCTTGTCACAATTTTTTACTCACTGTTGGCTCTTTTTTCACCTCAGTACAAAGTGCTGTTCCTCTACGGAAGCAGCACCGCCAAGGTTGGAAGTAGGGGCACTCGAGAAAGTCTTCTGTGCAGTGTAACAAAACTAAAAGGCCATAAATCACAAAGAAATTTGAAAAAAAAAAAAGTTGGATTATATGTATTTACAAAAATGTTAAAAACCTGGAATCAGCTTGAACAATGTGAGTCTGTCATGGCTTCACAGTTACATGAAGGTGAATTTTGTCCTTTTTACAGAAGCTAGTTACAGCAAGCGGTTCATTTCTGGGAAATTTTCAAGTGAGAAATACAGAATAACAGTAACTTTGATTAAATGTAACTATTTTAAGCTTAGATTTAGTTAAGTTGTCTGACAGACCAGCACTTCACAGATGAGTAGTTCAATGACTGCTTTAAACTTGAACATTCCACAATTCTTTCTGCTTTTCAGTTTCTAAGTATGATAAATAGTGATTTTTTTTTTAAATAAAACATGGGTTTTGGAGTTTGGAGGGTTAAAGTAATTCCTTACTGACTGATTCTGTTTGTTTTCTTGTCTGTGCTTCTAACGATTTCACTGACTTAAGTGAATATTCACATGGTTATAGAGCTCCTGTGTTGTTGTGGGCCGGATGATTGTCAGCGGGGGCTGGTGTTGTAGGTGTTGTAGGAGAGATTTTCGGATATCAGAGGTAGTGCAGCTAACATCTGTCTGAGCAGCAGTGGCAGTTTGGCATTCAGAAACCCTCTGCCTGCTCCTGTGAGCCCTCTGCTATTTGATCCATGACATCGTTGTGAGTGGGGCTGAGATTGGACCTGACCACATTCACAGCCTCCCTGTTGAGCTTATGTCAACAGCGTTTTGTTCGGGAGTTAAGAGTTCACATTTGTTAGGGGGATGATAGTAATTATGTCCGTCGATAATTACAGAATTTCAAATGAGACTCGCTACAATCATTGGGAAAATTATAATGACAGCACATTAAGTGGATCTACAGTCTTGACCTGTCACATTTAAGTGACAGCGTTGGCAGCGTTCCTGGTCATATCTATGTTTTATGTCTGTACATGTTTCTTGATATCAGCGGAAGAACACAGGTACATTAAAAATGTTTTGACAGACGCTAGAGACAAATGATCGTGTGATGATTTAGCAGCAGACGACCATTTTAATAGTGCACTCCTCTCTAATTATGGTGTGATGTGGGTAATATTGAGCGAGCATGTAGACTCTTGCTGCCTGCTAATTCACAGCAAACAAACACAGCTGGGTGTTGGAAGGCAGTGCACTGCCAACTGAGACAGAGAGTGGTAGTTTCACTCTGTCTGCTCTCATGTCTGGATTCTTCAAGAAAACCCTCACATCACCCTGGGCAGTCCAGCACCAAGACTTCTCTCACTCATCTGCAGTGGTGTAGCAAAAAAAATAAAAAAAAAAAAAGATTGTGTTCCTTCTTGTGGATCCTCAGCGGGCCTCCTTTCCCTTTTAATACAAACACTGTCAAGCCTGTAAAAAGTCACTGAATCAGCCTGTGGACACATGCATCTCTAGTGGTTATTATGTTCATAATCAATGCTGAAATGTTTATAATAGATAGTCAGCACAATCTGAAATCTCAGCATATTTCAGCTCATGTCAGTCTATATCCTGGAACTACTGCGGGAAGCTTTCTCTGCAGAGCACAATTTATTTTCACAGTTGTTTAGGTCTTCATTATGCCATCTGCGTAAGACAAAGCTGCATAGCCCTCTGACTGTGCTCACTACTGTACACAGAGGAAAAACTAATCTTGAACTCTAAATTACAAAATACATTAAATCAGTTTTAGATAAGAGGGCACAATTAAGAGGGGGAAATGGTTCTTTCTTACCTCGTTTGTTTTGAAGAAAAATGGATGTAATATGGTGAATGCACAATGAAAACTGGTGGATTGCTGCCTCTGGGTTAGGATGTAAGTTGCTGCCCCAAACAAAAGACTTCAACTTTCTCAGGATCTTGTTCATGAATGATGGGAAAAGGGAGCTTGAGATGAACGGATTGTGCAGTGTCAGCAGCAATAAGAGTGTTGTACTGAGCTGTTGCAGTGAAGAAGGAACTGAGCTGGACAGTGATGCTCTCATTTGACCAGTTGGTCTAAGTTCCTACCCTCATCTGTCAGTTGTAAGCTCTGGGTAGTGACTGAAAGAATTAAATCATTGTGGATATGAGCAGCTGAAATAAGATTCCCCCTTAAGGTGGTTCAGCTCAGCCTTAGAGACAGGGTGAGGAGCTTGGGCAGTTGAAGGGAGCTCACAGTAGAAATGTCTCTCTTTATGTCAGAATGATCCAGCTGAAGTGGTTTGAGGTTTTCTTGATGTGCTCAACTGTGAATGGTGAACCCAGAACCTGCTGGAGGGGTTTCATATCTCATCTGGGAACACCTTGGGGGAACTGGAGAACGTTCTTGGGGAAGGTCATCTGAACTACCCTGCTTAGCTTGCTGTCACCACGACCTGACCCCGGATTAGCACAACAAAATGGATAGATGGATGAATAATTTCAAAACTTAACTAAACCAAGAAGAGCACTCAGAAAGCGCAGTACTCCGCCAAGACTGTTCATTCCCTGACCTTGCGCTGAGTCCTGGCGTGTGTTATGCATGTGTACGTCATGTACCGATACCAAATCGTGTGACCTAAATATGTAGCGGCCGCCGTTAATTGATGGGACTCGGAAACACCCCCACAATTTAATTAGTTGCTACTCGTATCATTTCCGATAAGTCGACAGTGGTCGATTTGTAGTAGGATCGCAATCATGTGATGGTCAGCAGGCAACTGACAAAGTGTTCGCTTGTTGTCATATTTACGGTGACGCCGTGCCAGCCGCTATGTCTTGCAATGGGAAATCCTTAGCAAATTCGTGGATTCAGATTATAAGCCGTGTCACGGCCAAAATCTAATGAGGTAGTTCTTGTGTCATGTCTGATCTTCCCTGAAAATTTCATCCAAATCCGTTGGTCCATTTTTGAGTAATGTTGCACATGGACAGACAGATTCACAGACAAACGTATGCCAACAAACGTATTGTCACATAACTCTGTCACGCTCCTTGGTGGAGAAAAATAAGTTGCGAAAAGTACATAAGTTCCATGATTTGGGCTTAAATGCCTAATGTTGCTTCCTAAGGACTTAAAACATCTACTTTGCTAAGGTTAGGGGAGCTTCATCAATACAATAATAATAATACAATAGTAAACATAAGGCCATGTTTAGGGAGCAATCATGGTTTTTCTTAAAATAAAGTTGTCTCGGTTGAAAATGGGATACAAACTGCAGCTTCTAGTGTTAGAGTCCAATGATCTGTTATAGAATGATGGCACCTGACTTCCCCCATCCCATTGTTGACATCATAATCACTATGGCAGTTAGAGGGATTTGTCAGTGCTGATGACAAAGAAGGCTGATGCTTTTCTTCTTCTTAGAAAGACAATCTTCTGAGGAAGGATTACCGTATTCCCTGATAAAAGTCACCTTCACTGAAATCATGTTTTATTCAGTAAAGTAGTTTCCAGCAAGTGCTTGGCCAGTCTGCTGTTATATAAAAGTGGCACAATGAAACTTACAAGCACATTACAGAGCAAATACATACAAAATGGAAGCCCCAGTATTAAAACTGTATAAAAAGTCAGATTAGATCTTGTCATCTTTCTCAAACTGATTGACTTTGATGCAGGAGTCATGCTAAAGGTTGAGTCAGCGATTCTGATCTGATTCCGTTTTTCGTCAGATTCAGTGAATATCTCCTCATGGTCCACTAACTCTCTGTTCTGTGTATGCACTGAAAAAAATATGTGTTTATACACAGCCGTGGTTTTGTAAATGGGAAACAAACAAAGTACCTTGGATCGATCCACACAGCACTATTCCAGTGGGGCAGGTAGGGGGGAGATGGGAAAAACCAGCCTTTAAATATTCACTCTGTCTAAGTTATTAAACCTTTCTATTGCTGCTAAAAATATATGTGCATCAGTAATGTTTATAAACACTTTACTAATACTGATTAGGATGGCTGAAATGGTCTAATATTGTTTAGGAACAAGAAATAGTCTGTCAAACCAACCCTTTTCCAGAACATCACATACTGCCATTATAACACAAGCTATCCTTTAGAGTCAGTGCGACTTGCATCAATAATTGACACAGAGAGGAGTTTTTTCAGTTTAAAAGAGCCTCATAAGGGGGTTAGAGAAGTAAGGGAGGCTTTAAGCCACAGGGCTTTCACACAGAAGACTGAAGTTTATGAAGTGCTTTATGTTTTTCACTTTGTTTCACTTTATTTTGAGGTCTCATTGTCACTCGCTGACTGGTTAAGTTCAGGCACCAACACTGGTGAAGGTTAGGAGAAGACCATCTTTTCACAACATTAACCACACGTTACAGGCAAACTTCTTGTGAAAAGAAGCTATAGTGCCAACGTTAGGCTTGGCTATGCACTCATGGCACCATAACATTCAGGGACTTTTATACAGCTGGTCTACTGAACTACCCCACATGTTGAAGAACGATGAAGTAGTCCTGACAGAACAGCACTATGTGATGAGTTGGAAGTGAGACCAGGCTTGTCAAATAATTTTATCAGCCAACTATGCCTCATTAATTGTAAAGATAATAATGTAACATTTCAGAATAACTGTGGATGAAAATGAACTTAATTCCAAAGTTTCTGAGGGCCTTGAGTAGCTATTTAGTTCCGCCACATCCATTACAACAACATCCCTCCTCATCTGCACTATGAGACTTCACTAACGTCATTTTTAACATGCTCTACTGCTGTTTGATTGTTTCAAAAGTCTGTGTTTTCCTGTCTCTAAGTGGAAGTTTGTTGCTATATGGGCATATCTCATAATTGGCTCGTCATATGAGTTGGAACCATTAGGAAGTAATGGCTCAGAGCCAGACGCCACTAAATACTGTGATCGTTGCAGACTCTCCCTGGTAAAACAAAAAGCCAGGGTGGATGTTCAGTGTGCGTGAGTGTGTGTACACTCTTCTTCTGACTTTCTTTAACCGTCATTTGAGCTACTGAGTTGGTTTTCTTCATCGTTTCTTGTCTCGTGTCTGTACAGCTGCTGAGCTTTGTTATATTCATCACTGTGGATTTTTGCAGCCGCCACACCTCCCTGCAAGATAGAAGCAGAGTGTTTGTGAATGAGAAGAAGGAATAGAGTGGAGGAGATGTTTTTTGAAGCCGTGCATCTCATTGTGCGTGTGCAGGGAAAGGAAGATGTGTGCCCACTGGAGAGTATTCGAGTCCTTCCTTGTTTTCACATCCAATCCACTCGGGACTATCTGTCACTCATTGTTTCACTCACTTCACCATTTGCACCTGTCCCCTCCCTCCCATCCCTTTGTCTCACATGCTGTTCTGCACTGTCTTTGTTTTTCTCTCCTTCTGGTAGCCTCTTTTATTTTTATTTTTTTTAGATTTGATTTCTATTTTCAGCTCTCACCTCTCTCTCTCTCTCTACTGGACTCTCACTCATCCTCTGTGTCTCCCTCCTTCCTGAAAATTTTACGATAGCATTGAATGATACATGAGTTTCCTTTGATAGCTTGTCCTCGCTTCTCAGCACTATAGACAGCTTCGCCTCCCCAGAAACTGTCATGCACGACTACAGTATTTGTTGTGGTGTGCTTATGTGCAATTATCTGCATGGAGAAGAGTCCATTGTTTTGTTGCTACGACTGTAAGTATCTGAAATAGTGTACGGAATTATTGGAGCTGGTTTAATGTATCTTCCCGGCTCATGAGCCACTTATCACAGCTGTTGTACATATTAAACACACAATAACAGATCATCTAATGTAGGCTCAGAACACGCTAACATGTTGTGGTGTGTTCAGAGGTGCTTTCACATCTGTGTGAGTTTATAAAGAGGCTGTTTATCTAGAAGTCAATGTGTAAACTAGTCATACTGTCCGATCTGTGTTTATTCATGTGTTGACCTTTCCAGTACAGGTTAGTGCTGATTATACAATAGATGAGCGGCTTTGTTTCCTTGTGTGTAATGGATATCATCAGCAGTGCTATTGTGGGCTTTATCATTTTTTCTCAGCAGTGCTATTGTTAACTCAGGCTTTGTAACAGGTCCAACAGTATCCAAAGCCACAATATGCAAGGTGCAGATTATAGTCGATGGCTGCGGGGCTCCGAAGCTCACTATATAGACTGTATAGCGCAATTTGCATTTCCATATGCTCCCGCTGTTTATGAGCATCGTATTGATCATGTAAGCATGAGTCAGTCTGATGTCAGTCAGACACTTGCACAAAACGGAGGCTGACTGCATTTTTCTACCTATTTAGTGCTTGTTTCCTGGCTTTGTGTTTACACAGACAGGTAATCGTTATTGTAAATACCGGGAATATGCTGATATTAGGCAAATATTCCTGCCTGCATCTGTATTACACCCACCCTTAACTGCTTCCAGGAGGTGAAATGCTCGATGGCAAAAAGCAGCTAAATGACAATGAGACAGAAATGATTGTTTTTTTCCCCCTAACATCATAATAACTTATAACGAACCACTTAAAGCCACTGACATCTAACCGTCATGCCAGGAATCTTGGTGTCATTTTTGATTTAGCATTAAAATTTGACAAACATATCAGCTCCGGGCTGAATGAGTGACTGCTGTCTTCAGCTGAACAACATTGTCAGACTGAAGTTCATCCTCCCTCTCACTGATAATAGGTCTGTTCCCACCACATTAATCTCTTGACGACTGGATTATTATTGGGACTGTAGTCAACCAAAGAAAATCTTGCTTCACTGAAATTGTACCTACTCTTCAACCAATCAGTTGGTCGGCGGGGATGAGTGTCTGCACGTTCGGTCTAGATCAACTAAATCAGCCACGCTGCACTAAGTGCACTCTCTCTGCCAGCTTTATTAGCCTGAATGAGTCATAAATAAAAATAGTATTTGTAGTATAATAAATTATTTTAGCGTGGTTATTTTGTACTAAAATGACAACAGCTGACTCAAAGCAGTGTGCACCTGCTTATATTAACATGATTCTAATAATAGAACACAATCAGCCAGTGATCCCAGCCAAAGAATTATTGACAGATAATGACAATTAGTCTAAACTGGGTATAACAGCCTGCATAGACTACCTAATACAAAGATAATTTTAACCTTATTTTATGTGTTTTTTAAAGCGTGGGTTGTTTGGATAAGAGTCAGCACCTCCCAGGAGGCCATGGTTCTAAACTGGAAACTGAATTGCTCTCTCTAGGTTAGAGGTCAGTTGCTGCCTCAAGCAAAGGAGTTCAAGTATCTCAGAATATTGTTCATGACTGATGGTAAAATGGAGTGTAAGATGGACAGATGGATTGGTGCAGCGTCAACACTAATGTAGACACTGGACTGGACTGGTAGTGAAGAGGGAGCTGAGGTGAAGGTGAAAATCTGGTGAATTCCACACCTCACCTATGTGGTCAGGAGCTCTGGCTGGTGACAAAAAGAATGAGATTGCGCATGTAAGCGGCTGTAATGGCTTTCCTCCATAGAGTGGAGGGAGTTTCCTCTGTAGGGTGTCTTGGCTCAGTGAGGAACTCGGACATCTGGAGGGAACTAGTAGAGTTCCAGCTGAGGTGGTTTGGGCATCAGATTAGGATGCCTCCTGGGTGGTTTATTCCTTTGGTGGTTTTCTGTGCAGGTCAAACTGAAAGGAGACCCTGGGGTTGACCCAGAACTCACTGGAAGAGAAACATGTCTCATCTGGCCTGGGAACACTTTGGGATCCCCCCAGAGAAACTCAGAAGTGTTGTTGGGGAGAAGAGACTCTCTGCCCTTACTCTGCCTTTAGGCCTCTTTGATGCCTAGAACAACTGCTTTTAGCTGTTCCACAATCACAGCCAGTTGTTAAGGGAGATTTGCCTTTGCGGTGGCAGCTCTAAAGCTTTAGAATAACTTTCCTCTTTCAATAAAATCCCCATCCTCCATTGACATTAAAGACATACATGTTTTCAGTGCCCTTTGGTTGCAATCGTAGTGATAGATTTGATTTATGCTACATAGTCTTAACTAACACAGATCGGAC
This sequence comes from Amphiprion ocellaris, assembly GCF_022539595.1. Taxonomy (NCBI): domain Eukaryota; kingdom Metazoa; phylum Chordata; class Actinopteri; family Pomacentridae; genus Amphiprion; species Amphiprion ocellaris. Next base: position 13,512,019 of record NC_072768.1, on the reverse strand, counting down.
AGGTGACAAATACGTTTTTGCTGCCACTATAGGTACAGTTGTCATCTGCTGACTGTCTACAATTTTTGACAGTCCTAAAACTATGACCAGAACCTCAACCTGACTAGTGGTTTGAAAACACAAAACAAATGAACCTGACTGACCTTGTCTAAAGATTTTGGAGATTCAAAGTCAACCCAAAGCAGCCACACGGCAAAAGACAAGAAGAGCTTTCTCATGAATAAAAATGAATCGATGGCAAACAGGTCATGCTACAGATTGGTATTTGGCAAAAATTTAAGGTTGTCATAATTGTATATGATCCACCTTACCTGTGTGGTTTTAACAATATTAGCTTTGCCTTTTTCTAATATTATTCTGATGATAATAACCTGAAGATAATTGCAAGAATTTCTCAAACAAATCAATCATAATGTACAAGAGAATTCTTTTATTAAAGGCCTATTCCAGATCATTTGAAGTTCTTAGTAGCAGTTTTTTATTTCATGTCTTCCATTAATGATGGTTAGAGCAGCCTGCTTTCAGTCCAGAAGTTAAGCTAAAACCAAACCCTAAGTTCACACCATCTTGCATTTCCCCTTATCGGAAATTACATTTTGTACTTGAAACACACAGCACATAATGACAGGAACAATCAAGAAGAACGAAAGGCACATAGAGAAAAATCTTAAGAAATTATATTTAGAGATAAGCAGGCCAGAACCCAAACTGAGGCCAAAACTTAAATGCCCAAAGCCTGACTGAGGCCAGACGTGTTGGCACTGGGGTTGGTGTGGGGCGGCAGATCTTTACTAGGGTAAAGCTTTTTCTGGCTCCTAACGAGAGCAAAGTGGAACTAGGGGTGTTGCCAAGTCTGTGTAAAACAATAATTGAACCTGAAACATCCAGTCTGGAGATCCATGCTCAGCCTTCAGCCAGCTAACCCCAACCCTAACCCTACCACAGGAAATTGCCTGAGCTACGCTAGCAGCTCAGAGTGTTTTCCTCCCGCTGGTTTTCCGGGACGAAGAATCCTCGCCTATCCTCCTTGTGTATCAGAGCATCACTTTCAGCGTTGCATGCGTGGTATTTGGGGGACAGGGCGGCTTTAGACTGATCCCCTCCCTGTTCCACTTGTAGCAAAGTGTCAATAGAGATTACCTGCAGTGAGACACATGTGAAACACCTTTAACGGTAATGAGGTTTTCCAGAAGAATGCGCACAGCAGACCTTACTTTCCGAAGCCTTTAAATTGCCATTATTTCCATGGTTACTGCAGGTCATGCACTAGCTATTTGAAATCAGGCTCTTGCAGGACTTTCTAGAGGTTTCTCTCCAGTACCCTGCGGATTACCTTAAAGAGGCAATTGCCATGTAAATTTCAGGGTGGTGCGAGTGATAATTATAGTCAGAAATGGCTCTTCACTGCAGATTTGATTTGACTTTGATTAGTGTAATCAGGAGACCATGAGGTAAAGGACTGATGGCACAGTGTTCCTGAGATAATGGGAGAGGCATTTACACTTGAAATTAGTATGGCAAAAACACAGCTTCAAAGGACAAATTTAAGCTAACCTTTTGTTTCCGTGCTTTCTCTGTCATCCCCTCCCTCCGCTTGGCTCAAGGGGAAGAGGAATAAGCCAGGAGTGGAAACAGCAGACACTCCAGACTCGGCACGTGGGCGAGGGGAGAAGAAAGCCATCAAGTAAGTGCCTGGTAACTGGTTGGGGTAGAATAATCTGGTGATGATGAACTCCATTTGGTTCGGCTTTGAGTTCCTCAATGTACACCACACAAACAAGGCAGAAAATGAGCCCTGTTGTTTTATCTTGAAGAGCACAATCTCTACAAGAGCATGTTCGGGGAGACAATAAATGAAAGGTTAGTGATATAATCAGAATAGATTAAATCTGCATTATTTTACCTGTGAAGCTTTTGGCTGGACGAGTCTGCTCCTGCACTTATCTTATGGCTTGGAAGATAGGTCCCCTTTAAGTGCCACGCCTCTGCATCGCTTAAGATGGTGCAGGGTTGAGTAAAAAGACGGAGGCCTGACCACTCATTTTGAAATGCTTGGAGCGTGCATGTTGGGGAGGATTTTGTTCTAACATTTCTTACAGGGCTCAAACTAAGATTAAGGCATTTTCTGTTCTCTATAAAACAAGGCCATAGGTCAGTACCAGAAAATGTCAGATTTATTATGCTAAGCATACCACTTTTTTCCACAAAATACCTCGATTAACCTGCTCCTCACTGTTTTTCTTCTATAGCCTGGTTTTGCCTCAGCTTTTTCTCAGTGTGCGTGTTTTTATTTTCTGTATGGACACTTAAAAATGGGCTACTGTATGTGAATGTACTCAGACTTGGGTTCTTCAATCTCTTAATTTCTGCATTTTCTTTCTCACTGCCTCCAGCAGCATTGGTGTGCTCTGTTGGTCATTTCGGCTTTAAACTCCTTCTCTCTGTGCGTTGCCTTTCTTTCCTGCTCTGTCCCTGTGCTACAGCTATGACCACTGCTGTGTGACTTGTATGACATCAGTGATTCTGCTCACCTTTTCCTCCTCTACTTTGACTGTCTGCGATTTATCTCTCTGCCTTGTGTCTCGTGCGTTCATGCTTTCTCACTGCTCACGGCGAGGATGGGGGCCCAGACTTCTTGATGTTTACTCAAATGTCTGTCATTAGTGGTGCTGTGCTCAATGAACAGAATGTAATCACGTGCTGTATGTATTCATCAGATTATGATTCTTTTCTTGCTATCTATCTTCTTTTCTATCTCCCTGTCTTTGCTACAGTATATTGCTTTATGAAACGCTGTTGTGAATGCCTTCTTTTCCTACCAGGCTGCCCCTTTTTCTTTTCTTTTTAAGTGGGTAGACTTCAGGTAGACAAATAGACATTAATCTGAGCCTGTTTTATTTCAACCTCCCATTTGATGCAGCTGTAAGAACAACCCTCTTCCTCAAAGCGAGGATGACATCATCTCCAAAAGGAGGAGCTGCTGTTGCGAATGGTTGGTTGGTGCCGAGGCTGTCCATAGTTGTGTTGCTCTGACCTGTCTCTCTCTTTGGCCGCAGTGATCTAGACAGAGACTTTTGGAATAACAATGACAGCAGCACAGTGCAGCAGAGGTGGAGCTCCTATCCGCCCAAGGAGTTCGTACTAAACATTTCTCCCTATGCCCCATATGGAGATCCTCGCCTCACGCTCAAGTGAGTCTTGGTCCAAGGCTGGTAAGAGACTTCCCCCCTGAGCAGGGCTGTATCGAGGCAGGGGCAGTGCCGCTCTCCCCTTTTCCTTTTTGATCTGTCTTTTCCCTTCCTTCTTTTCTCTGCCTCCCCTCTTCCCTCCTCACACCCTCCAGTTTTTGTAGCTGTGTATTCACCACCGTTAGCCACTACTCGTCAAATTGAACCATTGAATGCGGACATTATAATGCCTCACAGCTTATTAAATCCACATAGTTTCATAATCTTGATTATGTTTCTGTTCCTCGGGACAAAATTTCCTCATGAGTAACTGTGGATATTTAGCCCGGGGCCTTTTTTAAAAACACATTCCATAAAAGTCAGAGTATTGCAATATGCACAAACTTCCCATTTATAGACCTTTTTTGTTGCATAATGTAATTTCCATCATCAATAGTAGCAACAACAATAACATCCCATCCAGTGTTAGCACACTGGAGGGCACAAATGGTTACTAATGATTACTCATAATCTGCTTGGGAAATGTGAGTGTAGGAAATGCCATACATGCACATTACAGCATCTCGTGACAGTCATTTGACTATTACTGCCGCGACAAAGCAGCACAGCCCTGTAATCCCCCCAGGCTAATTTCTGCTGCTTCTGCTCACATCTTGTCACCTTTAAATGAACACAGAGGCGCACGTTCAGCTGCCCCCTTACTCCCTACAGCCCTGCCGCCCCTCACTAACTCCTGATCTCTAACCTCTCACCTCTCTCCCATGGAGTGTCACCATGGAGACGGACAACCCTCGTAGTTTTCCTCTCCAAAAGAGACGTGCCGTACTCTAACCCACCTTCTTGGTAATCTGTGTATCTCCCTGTCTTTGGCTTGTGTGAACTGAAATTTGCTGGTTGTCGTTGTTGCTGCTGTTGTCGTTGTGGAGGGTTGACCGTTACACCAGTGTGTTCACTTGCAGTTCACATCCATCTGCGGCTTCTCTCCGATCCCCATCAGTATAATATCTAATGTGTTTTGCACTAACATTGAATCACTTGAACTGCATCTGTTGTCTAAATTTTTTTGGAGACAAGGTAACAGTGTTTTTTCCTGTTGCAATGAAAGCATTTTCTTCACCCACTAGGCACTTGAATACAATAAAGCACTAGCGAGGTCAAACCTATCTCCCTCCAGGCACTGGAGGGCTCTAAGCCTAGACATCCTGCTACCAGGCACATGTCTGATAAACTGCTAAATAACTGGTCATCTTTACTGGACCAAGCCGTTGAAGATGGTGCGGTAAATTGCCTGGAGAAAGGAGGCAGCAGTGTGTGTATGAACTCAGTGGATATATGGATTACTGTCTGAAAACTCTGCTTTAAGATGATGGCTGCTGATCTTGGAACGTAAACCTTAGACTCATGTGAGGGGTTCATTTTTCAAAAAGCCCTCAAGGTTGACATTTACTGTTTGTGAAGATCTTTTTCAGCAGTTCTTGCCTTCAGAAAATAGACAAACTATTTACAGCAGTAATGGTAAAATGATCTGTTTTCTCATTAGTGTGTAAGCTAGTGAAACCTAAAATAAGGAAGGCACAGGACAACCTCCTGACTCCAACCAATAATCCAACAGGCAGCTGGGGAATCATTTCCTGTTTGAGATTCTCTTGAGATCAGCAGCTTTCAATCTCTGTAATGACAGTGGGCCTCATTTATCAAACAGGTTAGCTACCTTACCTATCCGTCTCATGTTTAAGGATTTATTAGATTTAAGGTTAAAATACTACATTTGTTGTCCCCTTTATGTTGGCAGCAGTCAACTGCTGTGACAATCATAGAAAGCCCATTTTTCAAATTCATGCAGCCAAGTTTATATTTACTGTATATTACTCTCTATATTTTATCTCTCTGATAGCATCGATGAAAAAACATCAAATCTTATGTGGCTGTATGTCTTTTGAAATCACTTTCACTTTCAGTGAGCTCAGTCAGAAACAGGATTGATTTCTAAATGCTCCTTGGTCCAGTGAATATCCTTGATGATTCATAATCCCATCTATTTATGTGCTCCTACTTTTAATAAAGAGTAAGGACATTCACCTTGTGCTCGGCTCAATAAATGAGGCTCGTGTCTCCTGTGTTGACCGTTGCTCCAGCAGTGTCATCCATGCTGTTGCTGTGATTGATGACTTATCCACATGCGATGTCAGGTCAATTGGTCAGAGTTAAATGTGAAAGGTGACCTTCAAAGGGGACACGATGCAACTTTAGCGCCCCCAATCCCATGTGTGCACACCAGACTACGACGTCTACGGTGCCTCATATTTTGTGTCTCCAGGAGCAGAACTTGCATATTAATGAAATGTAGTCATGTCACCAGAGGGCACTAATGTTCTTTATTTTTGATCATCACCGCTTTCAGACTAGACGTGACATTTTAAACCTGTTTTGAGGGGAAATCTGAGTTGACAACTGCTCTTAACGTGAACACTGTTTAGTTTCTGTACCTTGTGCCTGTTTTGGAGGCCAATGTGAGAAAAAAGCCCTCATATTACTTTGTAGTGTGATGCAAGTATTTCACTGCTTCCAAATCACTGTTAGTGACTCTAAGTGGTGATCAAAAGACAAGCAGATATTTAAAAAGTGAAATATTACATATTAAGATGCAATAATAGAGTATAATCAGTGTTTTACAGGAACACGTGCACCTTAATTGTAAAAATTGAATATCACTTTGGATGGCTTCCCAAATAAGTCAATTATTTGCTTATGAGGGATTCAAGTACAAGCCGTCCTCCCGTTGTTCTAAGCTGCTGCAATGAATTACCTTGTATAGTAGCACAGCTCAACCCCCAAATGCCTAAATGAATGAGAAAATAAGAACTAAATGACCACACTGTTGCCGCTAGCGATTGTAGTATTAGTCCTCCAGGCCCAAAGGAGTGACTTGTTGCTGGTTTTCCACCCTTCACAGGCTGCCTATAAATTCCTCACCTCCTCTTCCTCCTCCTCCCTGCTCTACTCTCCCCCATCCCTCTCTTTCTCCACACTGGACTCCAGACCTTTTTTTTTTTTTTCCATCTGCCTGCCTCTCACTTGGCCTGGAAAACCTGACCTGCCCCTTCCCACACTCTACTGATCTGTCTCGCCTCCTTAGCCATGTGGTTGCTCAATCTATTTTCCTGTGTGTGTGTTTGTGTGTTCGTGTGTGTCTTTCTCACACTCTTTGGTCTCTTTCTCTTCTGCCTGTCGTTATCCTCCTTCTATACCCTCTGTCTGCCGTGGGATCTCCGCACCCTGTCCCCCCTCTTTAGTGGGGCAGTGTCAGGGGGTCAGAAGGGGGCAGCAACTGGGCATGGGGATGCTGGGGGGGGCCCTTATCGCAGTGACAGCGTGAAGAGCATGGTGACAGAGGGAGTGAAGGCCGGGAGGTGGCAGACCGTCCAGGGCCACATGCAGTCTGGAGGACTGAGACCCAGCAAGTGAGTTCAGAACCGGGCCGGGAAAAAAAGTGAATATTTCAGTCTCTGTGCAGCAAAATCCACACCTCACATCTATGCAAATGTTACATGCTTTTACCCGAGCAGCAGCTATGACGAGATGAGCGAATCCATTCTGAGGGGCAACAGGGAGAGCCAGGTCGAGTTCAGCGGGGAGGAGAGTGCAGCTTAGGTGACAAGGTGAACGCGTGGGCACAGATCGAGGTGTGAGCGCTGGGGAAATGCAAACTCGCGTCAGGAGAAGACAGCAATAGTTGCTCGAGCCGTATCACACCGATTCGAACCTTCAGCTGACACAGGCGGCCCAGCTGCACAGTACAGCTTCCTGTATGACTCTGCAGGAGAATATGATTTATTTACTGCGGGAACCGCACTGCCTGCAAGTCTAGCTTCAAAAACCCAGCACAGAAATAGTCTCGTTTTCACACTACCAGAAATAATGCGTCACATGCTGTCATCCCACCTTTTAAATTTAGATTTCAGCTGAAATGTGAACGACATATTGGTTACTGGCTGCATGTGTCCCACAGCCGTGACGTGTGACATCATCGAGCGTCCTTATTCAGTGTGTTGCAAATGAGGCAGTCAATTTATCTCTTCTTTGTGATTTTGGCACTTTCTTTTGGCACTTCATGGCTGTGACTTCTTCCTCCACAACACATTTACGCTCATCACTACCTCGCTCCTCGTTCCCTCCTTCTCTCCTCTTCTCATCTTTCTTTTTGCCCCTGTCTATAATTGGATTCTATTTTCAGGCTGCTATAAGTGTCTGTGTCTCTTGTGTTTGTGTCTCGCACCCCATTTTCTGTCTCTCCTCCATCGTCACCCTCTGCTCTTATCACTCCCATCACTCTCTCCATCTTTCTGTCTCTGTGTAAAGCCACTCCGCTTATTCTCCTTTTTTTTCCAGTTTTACCCAAGGTTGTGGAAAAAAAACCCTCCCACTGCCCTTTTCATCCTTTTATTTGTGACTGTTAAATATGTTGGATATCACACTGAAAGCCTTATGCAAAATTGTGTTAGCTGAAGTAATGCAAAGTGGAGTAAACTGCACCTAACTGATGTGAATAGCTCTCGCTGACCTAATTCTGGTAGTGTGAGTTACACAGCGATCAGAGAGAGAGGAGGATATATTTAGTTAGTATAAGAAAATGTAAAAAACGATCTTGATAGGTACTGTAGAGTCTACAAAATACAGGAGTGATGTAAGCAAGCGATGACGTGTAACACACCTTTACGTTGTGGCATTTTAAGAGATGCAATGAGCCAATTAAACAGCATTTATGAAGGGGAGGAGTGGAAAATGAGAGGCTGACAGAGGGAGGGAGCCATACTGTAGAACTTGGTTGGCTGTTGGGATGTCTCTAGAGATGCAGCACGTATTTAAAAGACGAAAAAGACTTAGAGAGAAAGGAGGAGAGACTATCAGAGATGGAAAAAGTTGACTGACGAGTCGAGGAAATGGGGATCTCTCACCAGAGCAAAAAACCCTCAGCAGCGAGGCCCGGAAGCTGCAAAGCTACGACCCACACACCTCGACGCGGTCACGTGGCCCAGAAGCGCTCCACGCCCCTGCGGACGGTGCACATCCGACCACTGCGAAACACACCCTCATGCAAACAGCACGCTCAAACCGCGCAGACACGCAAGGCGCACACACATCTGTCGCACAAGACTGGCTCCCAGTCTACACACTGCTGCCCGACGCAGCCCCATGAGCAGCACACAGCACACAGCGATCAACACTCAGGCTGCACCTTCTACTGCTATTTCTGCTACTGCTGTTACTGCTGCTGCCTCACGTTGCTCTCTTTCTCTCTCCTCCTCCTCCTGTCTCCACCTCCCAACACTCCTCCCTCTGCCTCTTCCTCCACTTTGTCCTCAAATACCACCCTTCCTTCTCCTTCCTCCTCCTCCTCCTCTTCCTCCATCCCACAATCATCAACTTTCTGTTTGGATGAACTTTCCTGTAACTATCCTCAACCTGACGTCAACCTGACTTCTGCTGTGCCTCCTTACTGCCCTGTGCCACCTTGTCTCATCTCTGATGATTCTTTACCTTTCCTCTTCATATCTTCTTCTGACCTCACCACCTCTGACCAACTCAAATCCTCTTGCCACGGTTCTTCTTCTACATCCTCTTCTACCTCTGGCTCCTCTAACCCTCCTCATCATCCTATCCTCTGCCGGCCGTGGCCCTCTTCACGCTCTCTTTCCTCCCTGCTCCTCTGCCCTCCCAGCTTTGGGGATCCAGTCTTATCCTATGCCTCCACATTGGAGCATATTCCGTCTGGGCCGGCCCGGCCTCGGACGCTGCTGCGCCAGCAGAGTCTACAGCAGCCTCTCATCCACCCGTCAGGCCCCGGTCTCTGCCATCCCCCCACCACATCCCAGAGCTTGGGACAATTACACACAGCACCCGGACAGCCTGGGGGAGGCGGGGGTGCTGGGAGAGGAGAGGGAGGTGGCAGCAGTGGTGAGGGTGGGGGTTCAGGTGCACGAGGCGGTCCCCGGGGTGCACGGGGCAGCCCGGCAGGAGCAGGTGCCTCTCGCTATAGGGGAGGTGGAGCAGGAGGGCGCTCGCGTGCCAATCCTGGCAGCTGGGATTACATGATGGACCAGATCCGGAATCGTGGCCTTGACGTCAAATCCTTCCTGTGAGTCTCTCCAACCCTTCATTCATGACTTTATGGAGTCTTTTGTAGTGTCACCTGCTGAAGCCTCTTTGTGTCTGACAGTATGTGCTATGCAGAGTTATTTTATGCATTTCTTTAAGGTATGTCTTTACTTAAATGTCTAAAGCTTAATGTCATAAAATAGGTTTTAATGTATATCTATGTTTAAGTCTAATCTGCTTTTGCCTTTATCTGTGTGAAATACGGTTCTGTGCCTCTTCCTTCAGGTGGTTCCTTTCAGTTTGCATCTGATATCCAGGGAAGGATATTACTTCTGTCTGTCAAAATATTCCCTGTGTTTGTGCACATCCGTGTACAAGTGTGTTCACATCTGAATGAGTTTAGGTATTGCTTTCACTTTAACTTCCAGTAAATCCTACTGTTGCAAAGGAGATATTCTGTATACAGTTACAAAGGCAATTTAGTGCATGCTACAGCTGAGCATGCTAATGTAGGATGATGAAGCTTAATGCAGATCAGGAGGCGAGAAACTGGCTTATATGAGAAAATCTATTAAAAATGTTAATAAGGGTAGAGTTATGAATGTAAATAAGCAGTTGTCTTTCAGCTCTAAGCCCTGTGGTTGTGTAGGAGATAAATAACTGTCTTTCTTTATCAAGACATCATACCACTTGCATGATATTATCAGTTATGTATTATGTTTATTCTTAGATGTATAGTTGTTTAATGTGCTTTATGATCCTTTCACATCCCAACTGAAACTGAGCAATAATAGTTTCCAACATTTCAACATGTCACTGATGAGCTGTAATGAATTACAGTCTGTTAAAAACCACCATTTCTATTTTTAGACTGAATGTCACATGCATGAAAAATAGCAAGGAGGTGCGACATATTGGGGGCTATTTCTATCCCTTTCTGTGATAGAATTGTTAAATGTTTACGCTGCATGCTCTGCTAAACACTAACATCTGTTTGGATGACATTCAGCCTGGCTGCTGCAATTGTCTTGACAGAATAGCGCTACTGGTGCTAGTTTATAATATTCATGAGATGTTGTCACAAAAAGTCACAATATATTTTATATTCCCAAGCAATTAAATGATGTTATTTCGGAGCCATCCTTTGGAATGACTGTTAAATATCCTGTTAAAGAGACACACCGATAGGCCTGATCCACGTTTCACGAGTGTTTCCAACAAAAATAGCACCTCTCTTTTCTGTGCCACTGTAATTTCTCTGCGGATAGTAAATCCTTATCTGCTGGCTATGCTGCAGGCTGGCTGACATGTGTGTGAACATGTGTACATCACACAGCCCACATGTCACTGTGCATCAGTATAAGAACAAAGGTTAAGCAGCTGTGTGTTGATTTGTGTTAACCCTGAAGCATTGATCTTATGTCACCAGCACCATTACTTCTACAACATATTGTTACTTCATGCTCTACAGAAGAGGGGAGGGTGGATTAGGGAGAAGGGATGAGCAAGGACACTGCCAAGGTACAACATGTGTCTAATGTGCACTGAATCACTTTTACAGTAGCTCTTCACCCTCCCTTTTTCTTTCTTTTTTTTCTGTTTATAATGTACATTTAAGCTTCTCTGGGTGTTCGAATACGACACAGCTGAACTCACGCCACCGGCTAACTGAGCATTAGCGATGTAGCACATGCAAGCACCAAGGTCACTGAGAATATCACCCATAATAGTCAGCTGTAGCACTCATCATTGTAAATGTGAAATTGAGGTCATTGTTGTTGTATTTCCTTTTCTGCAACTGCAACACCTCACATGATTGATGACAGACTGGCCCAGTAATAGACGTGACCCATTGTTAAAGCCAGTTTATTTCAATCTTGGCCACATTCCCTATGTGCATGAATCATTGCTCAATGAATGTGTTGATGTCATTGACACAGATATCTAGCCTTTGGAGCCGTTTGACTAAATGGACCTCTTGGGAAATTGGTCTTCATGCTTTTTGGCTTAAGATCAATATTTTAACCCCATGTCATTATTGCCTCTTCCCCCTCTTTCCTCTACTTCTTTAATGTCCAGTGCATTGAGTAAAGTGCTTTTACAATGTTGTTGGGCGTAAATGTCCATGCTTAAGAAGTGACGAGAGAGGAGGGATCCACTAACCATTAAACTTACACTATCAATATAAGCACCATACCATAATGTATAGACCACTGACTTTCAACCACAGACATGCCAGGGGGCACTTTTGCAGTTGATATGTTGGAAGATCATAAAATGTGTCAATTGATCTGAAAAGACAGATAGCACACTTCACATATTGAGCGAGCTGTAACACTAGAACACCACATGTTGCAGCTGAGAGTGTGAAAAACAAAGAGCAAAGCAAATAGAGATGCTCAAAAATTATATATTAAGACCCCCTCTGGTGACAATTAAGGTTGTTAACATGTCCATATGGTGTTATTTCATATGTTACAAGACACATCATGAGCAAAATAAACAGGGTTTCTGCCTTGAAACCGAAATTTAGTGATGACCATCTCCAAAACATGGATTCAGACTTCCAAGGTATCATATGAACAGACTTAAGGACCCACTGAAGGCAAGTGGTGGTAATCTAAGCATTTTATGGCAGGAATGGATTATTCTCATGGAAAAAAACTCATAAATATGTAATTCTGATTCACAAAGATGACTTTTTAGGGCTTTAATCAATGACTGGAAGGACTTAAAATTAAACTAGAGGATGAAAAAACAGTAACAGGTCAAAATGGATTAAAGTAATTGATAGCTTTAGCCAACAGTTATGTCAGTGTCGGGTTCATTGTTCAAAGATTGTTCATTTGTTCCTTATAGAAAGTAATTAGTATCATTACCTTTGCGTTATTCAGCATGGTCACCTGAGATGCAGTGTCATCTTATTGCCAGTTAATAACATGATGTTAAACCTTACATATGCCCACATGTCAGCACAAATCCATATTCTAATAAGGAGGACTCCACAGGATTTTTCTTTTATGCTCAAAGCTGACAGCAAAAATGATGAAAACCTGCCCAAAGAGCACTTCACAGAAAAATGATGTGGCAGGAGGAAGGCTCAATTGCACGTCTGAAAAAAGCAAGGTGGCACTGTCAGTAGGCTGTATGCTCCAAACTGAATGCAACTGTAATTGATTAGTATCTGTACTGTGATTATTGAATTTAAAAGGATTACATTACTGCAGTATGGATGCACAGGCGAGGAGTGACTGAATGAAATAGTTAACCAGACGTAAGTAGTATGTAATCAAAATAGAATATGGATAACACGACTTAAAAAGTGAACACAGTCATGACAAGTGGTGTCAGTGACTTTTGTTAATCTGAAACTGGGTTTGAAGACATAAAAGTGTGGAAACAACCAATACAGACGTATAGCAGGCAGATTATTAAACAAGCTTTATGGTGCTGCAAGAAAAGCTTTCATCGGTATGTGGAAAAAGATGAAATTGTGAAGTTTAGGGTGATATCTTTCCACAGCTTGGCAGCACCGTATTTCATATTAGCAGAGATACTGTAATACAGTCAGGGGCTTACGCTATAGAACCGTGGGTGTGCATGACAGGAAGGAGGGAAGGAGGCAGCAGCGATGAGGAGGCAGCGAATTAAGTGTAGGGAATAAGGATGAAGGGGAAAACGGGGGATTTGGAGAGCAACTGTGGCAGAATAGTGGAGATGAAATGAGAAGAGTGCAACACGGAGAGTGAGAGAGCAGTGACCCAGAAAGCGGTGACACACACCACGCACCTCAAGATACTGTATCGCTCAAATAGAAACAATTAGTCCAGATCTTCCTAATGAGGCTTAATTAAATCTTAACTCTGGAGAAAGACGCCTAGCATGTTCAATGGGAAAGGTGAGTCTGGAGGGAAAGCACAACGCAGGTTAAGTAACTAGATAAATTACTGCGTGTGTTGTCGCTGTGTAGATACCTGAGACACGTGTGCAAGCTGCTGAATATCACGCCTATTAACAATCATTAACTAATCACCAGCAGTTCCTGGAATTATTTGTTGCCCGTACGATGTGAATACAGCTTGTACCTGTTGTCGGCACCACTTCATTAGATTCATTAGATCGTTATAAATTTGGCCTTTCGGTTTGAGATGTCTTATAATAATAATATCCTTCCCTGGACAAAGTGCTCACTGCTGGGGTGTTATGTGATGCTGCAGATATTTCCCTTTTATGACCGTTTTCTCTGCTACCGCTTCTTCTGTTTACTCTCATATGGTCTCTTATTGTTCCGCCGCCTCTCACTGTCTTCACTGTCACCTATAATGACCTCTCCTTCTCCTCTCTCTCCCTGCGCCACACCTCCTTTATGCTCGATTTCCCTATCCTTTGCATCTGTTCTCTTTTCTCGCCTCTCCTTCTCTATCTGTTTCTATCTATTGTATTTTTTTTTTTTTTTTTTTTTATGGGGGAGCCAGCGAAGGGAAGCTGGTGGTCCTGGCTTTGACCATTGGTGTGGCAGAGCAAGATGACTTTGCCAATATCCCTGACCTGCAGGAAACAGCGCAGGCAGCACCACCAGCCAATCAGGAGCCCCCTCCTGAGAAGAGGTACCAGATAATGTGTGGGAGAGTTTGTTGTGTGTGTGTATGTGTGTGTGTGCGTGAGAGAGGATGGGATGCAAGTGGAGGGGTGATATTGAGGAAAAATAAGAGATGATTTTCAGAGTTTAGGTAGAGTAGTTTTGTTTGGCAGTGTTTTCGGTGAGTCACTGCACTTAAGTGTTTTGTGCCACAAACCTGCTTCTGAAATAACATCAGAGCTCAACGCTCGGTTACAGAAATAAAAATGACTGAAATGAAACCAAATGTAGTGAAAAAAAGCCTCTAATGCTGAGACGAGTAAAGAGATAAAACAATTTGGGTGTTAGCTGAAAAGCAGTAATGAGCTCATAAATCACAGTAGTGAGACGCTCACTGGTACTACAGTCCTTTTTTCTGCTTTTAATGCTAAAATTTCAGCCAATCAAATAAAACAGCGTTTTCTCACGCTAGTGGTCTTTTTTTTCCTGACCATGATAATTATCTCCCCTATCGCAATGACATTCTCGTCCACCATTTTCATCTCTATTTGTTTGTCTTTTCACTCCTGCCTTTCAGAGACCTCCCATTGGTAATTGTCGTATTTCCTTTGTATTTTCATGCTTTTATTATCCCGGTCCTTTCTGCTCCTGTGTTCTTTTTTCCCCTCCTGCTCATTAGCTTCCTTCAATCACCCTCTGCTGCTCTGAGAGTCTCATCTCTGTAGCTCCACCGAGGGCCCAGAGAGCTTCCTCATTATTCCTCAACATGTTAGTCACTTACATAAACATGCTGCTAAAAATAAACCCTTTTTCTTGCCAGCCAACTTATACACTAGAAGACAAAATATTTCCACTCATCTATACGGAAACGGCGGCTTTGCTTGCATCTCCTGCAATATTTGGGTTTGCATTCTGTTTAGGAATTAATTTTAATGAAACAGTCTGAGGCTAACAAATGGCCACAGTGGGTTTGTCAAGTGAGACACAAGCCTCAAACCATTTTCGGCCATGGATGGTGGTTTTGATTATTTGCACCACCACAGAGTCAGAGTGAAACCCCGCGTTTGGTCGAGCTCTCGGCAGATGCGACACACTCAATTTCCCCTGCAGTCCAATTAGACAGTTTTAACCTCACTTTGATTCTGTGACAAATGGGAGACAATTTGGAGATACATAATATGACACACACCTTAAAACAAAATGGCAGAGGAGGGCGAACAAATTCTGATGTACTCGTCACACCAATTATTCCTCATTCACAAGTGTTTCATCAATTTGACACATGATTTAAAACTAGGGCTCTATTACGATACAGATGGTAACTGTTTTCTTATCTCGACTTCACAGCTGCACTATGAAGCTGCACATGAAGCTCAAATTGTCCTCCCTGAACTAATAAGCACCTTTATTTATCATAAAAAGTTTGACACTATGTCGACATCTAGTTTGCCTTCTTATTTTTATCTCTTGCCCTGCAGCATTCTGTGACCATTTCGTAAAGTCAACACAGCACTGCGTGGGAGCACGAACCGAAAGGCAATCTTTGAGAAACAATGTCTCTTTTAAGAACATCGAAACCATCTCCATTGCTCCAAATTGGTGTGAAACCCATTGAGCCACAGAGGAGGAAATTTTCTGTGCAATTTGCTGTGTACATCCACATCTGGCCTTTCCAGGTTTTTGTGTTTCACCTGGAAACCTCCTTAAATGGGTTGTAAAATCCACTAATAGACTTAACAGCGAGCAGGGACCGCAGGTTGCTCCGTCCCACATGTGGCCAGCAGGATCCACCTCGATTAACAGTGACGGAGTGCATTATGGTATTTTCTGGATTAACCTGAGGTTCATTTAATTTCTTTCACTCAAAACAGAATGACTGCCAGCTTATAGCCTTTGAACAATAGAGAACTAGTAAGAGAAAAAAAAAGATTTGACTCTAAAGAAAGCTGTGAGTGCCTTGACCCTTTAGTGAGCTCCTGTCTGTAACTCCCCTGAGGTGTAAACTAATTCCACTTGATCCACTCATTGTTTTGTTTGTTTAATGTAAAATTGCAATTTCAAATGTTTAATAAATGAGTTAGCCACACCTTAATTGCCTGCTATATTTAGAACCTCAAATAAACATTTTAAGCCGACAGTCCATTAGAAATGCAAGGTATAAGCTTGCTGGGAGTATATCATTCCCTGTGGTGTTAGTGCTGACTTCACAGATGTCTAACCATGATTTAATCAATCACACTGCTGGCATATTGCTCAGTCTAAACGGGGCTCTCGAGCCGGAGACAAAGCCGTGCTATCATTCGCCTCTCGCCCTCCGTGCCCCGTGTACGGCCATATCATCACAGCCTGGGCATTCAGACATTTGCTTGTGCTCATCACTCATCTCCACCTGCATCACTCATGTTACGCCCCATGAATTTATTAAACTAAGCTGATCGTGTGAACAACATGTCACTGACAAACTATTGCAGCCAAACATGAAGCGTCTGAAGTTTGTGTGAATAGTTTATGCGACTCTCAAACGTTAACACCATCAGTGGAAACATCAAAGTGAATTCTCTCTGCTCCAGATGAATAGCAAAGAGCTGCTGTCTGCACAAACGATATGTGTTGCCCTACATTAGTGAAACAGCCAGTGGTTGAGAGTAACTAGTATATTTATTCAAGGACTGTATGTAAATATAGTGGTCAAGCTTCTTTGTACATAGATGTGCTTAAAAATCTATATATTATTAAAGGTTGCACTATTATTTTAGACATATCATCAAGTACAAAAAAACCTACATCTGTTTGGGGCTCCTTGTCACATCTCAGATGTCTATGAGTCATGAGGACTTCCCTTCTAAATTTCTCACGGTTTAACTGAGTATTTGAGGTCTAAGGAGATAAAGTGAGTCAAATACTTAAAGAGAAAAGCAAAGATTAGAGAAAAGTACAACAATTTGAAACAAATTTATTCATAACTTTGTGATTTTCTTCTCCTGTGTTCCATTAATTATCCCAGAAGCCTTCAGATTTATTTTGTGACTCTTATCATCGTACCTACCTTATTGTATGTGAAATACAGTAAGTTCAAATTAGCTCTACCTCGGCCAGCTACAATAGCAAAATTCTGCTTGTCCGTCATGAAGAAAAAAATAAAATTATAATGTTAAATAATATATCATGAACAACAACCATTTTTAATACTTAAGGATATTAGGTCATGATACTTTTAATACTGTATTATACTATTAAGATTTTGGATAAAGGGCTTTTTACTTTAAATTATGTATTTTTACATTGTTCTATTCCTACTTTTAATTAAATAAATATAAACTCATATATAAGATGCTACCATAAGGTTAAAGGTTGGTTCATGAACTATTATTTTGAAATATTGAGTTTGGATTTGACCATTTAGAGCTTTTGAAGCCAGATGTGATGAGCAAGGGAAAGATCTGACTGAGAACTATGCATGCCTATAGAAAGGCAATTGGTTAAGCAGTGCCCTACACCTGCTTTAGGGTGTCTTTTTTACTATAAATGTGACCATAATTTACAAAATCAGCATCTTGCTATATTCAAAGAGAAATTAAGGTAGTGATTGAAACCATAAACTCCTTAGAAAAAAGTTAATTGAGGTAGCAAAACAAGTTAAAAGTAAGATGATTTTCTCAAACGATCTCACTCCTTTTTGCAAACAGAGCAGTCGCCCCTGCTGGCTGTTAGACATAATGCAGCTTTAAGTGATTTCCACAATGGCTGTATTTTTCAGGCTACTTCCATCTTTTAAATACAGTCTATGGAAGTAAAAAAAAAAAAACTTCCACCACTGGGAGCCGCACTACCTCTGACCTTGCACTACAATTATCCAAAGAATCTCAATGCAAAATGAATGTAAAGTACTTGAGGCACAAACAACAGAGCAGCTTTTCATTAACCCTTCAGCTGTGTGTTAACGCTTCATTGTTCCTCGGCTGTAGTTCAAAGCAATCCAAACACATGGTCATCCCCACTGGCCATGAGAAGGTGTTATTGTGCGTGATATTCATTACGCTCCTTCGCTGACCTTGTGTGTGCATTTGCTGGATGAAAGCGTTCTGTGTGGCCATTCGTTTATGAAGTGTGGCAGGAGCAGACCGACAGTTTAAACTGCACCAGAGTTGGTGGTAGGGATTTAGACTTTCAAACCAAGGTTACATATTTTCAGAGGAGAGAGAGAGAGGGAGGGAAGGTTGAGAGGAACGGGGCCGGATTCTAAAAATTGTGTGCTGCTTCGATGCCGGGGCCCCACACACCGAGGTGTTTACCTCCCAAGCATAGGTTGTGGTTCTTAGAAGGCTTAATTAGGATGTGAGAGTGGCTTGTTAATGCCTCATTGGTCCTCACTCATACTATTCAGTTGCGATTCAGTGAACATATATTGTAGGTTCTCCTGCAGTGTTGCTATAAAGAGAAGCCACAATCCCCAAGAGCTTTGAATCTAGATCTCTCGCTGAGCAGCAAGCGAGCGACCCAATGAGGACAGAGGTTCAGGACAGAGGAGGCGGGACATATCCTTGTGCCACATTAACATTCAATCCACTTGCCTGTGGTCCTTCAATTATTCATCCATGCATGTTACATCATTTTGTGTAAGCCAGTGGAGTTATTTCTTGTTTCAGACTACATCTCACAGTTATTAATAGATATGGATGTATATTTCCATGCCTCAAAGATATGATGCACTTAGCGAGATTCCTCTGTGAGTGTCTGTTAATTGCCAAGCGGCCTATATAATGTTACTTCATAATTTATGAGCTTATTACATTGCTTAAGTTGACATGAAAAACTAATATATATACAGTGGATGGAGTTATGACCCTTTACCCAAATCAATATAAATGCGTGTTTATTTACCGTCACGACTGCGTGCTTGTCCTCTAACTGCATTAGTCGGAGTAGGAGGAGTTAAGTCTTTATGCAACGGAGGAGGTTGTGTGTTGGCTAATGTAGTGTTAGGTCATTTTGAGGTCGCACCCATACACAATTTAACATTTAGAAGTGGTCATTTCAGCTTTTGGTTTCTTGGATAACAGGGAAAGAAATATGCTTTTATTATTCTTCAAGATGATACAATCTGTATGTGTGTTTGTACATAAACATGTAAATTGATTTTGCTATGCTCTGCTAGTCTGACAAAGTGCTCCTCCTGTGACAAGGGCTTTGCAGACCCGACTAATCAGCAGAGTCTTCAGGGGCTCAGGCTTAGACTGTCCCAGAGGCTTTGGCACCCTGCGGCCACCGCGCTCATCCGCACATCACCAGGGGAATATCGAGATGCTTTCAGTTACAGGCTAAGAGAAGGGGAAAGTAGACGGCACTAAGGCGGAAAAAAAGGGAGTCACAAAGAGAGGCTCCATCCATCCATCCATCTATCCATCTATCTGCAGGTCAGGGGAGATGAAGGAAAATTCAAAGTGCAAATCCATCTTCCTTCAGTGAGAGTAGTAGGAGGGAGTACTTAGTGTCCTCTGCACATCCATGCATTATGTGGGGCTAAAGGCAGCACTCTAGCCAGCAGGTACATGCTGGTACACATTCTCATCTCATACATCCACATAGATGGATGGCGGTTGGGGAGATGAGCTATTCGGAGCATTAACCTGGGACTCTTGCCTCAGAACATGTGACACATATGTTGTGGCCTCAGAGACAATCCTTGAAAATAATCAGGATTCAAAACATTTCACAGATTCGTGTTTGGAGTTTTAATGAACCTTTAAAATGTTCTGATGATAGTGTGCTGCTGTTGTTCCCTTAAATGATAGGTTAGTTGTTTTAATTGAGCTGTGAGGTGCGAATGCGAAATTGCGCAGAGTATTGGGAGGCCATAAAGGGATAGTGGAACCTTGAATTGTTATAGGCTGAGCAGACACTAAGCTCGTGTTTGGATTTAAAAGTAATCATGTTTGGAAATCTTATACTACCTTCATTTTATTGGATGTAGTGGACAAGGAAGCTAATGCTAAAAAAAATAAAGCAGCATGGTTAAAAAAACAAAATAGTTGGACATAATACAGCATCAGCATTTGGCAGTGACAGAATTGCCTTGGTTGTGGTTTCCTATTTCCATTTGGAGCTCAGTGAAAGAGGCAGACACACAGAAGGCAGTGTTTAGCACCTCCCTTGTCGCTTATTCCTGAAATGGGATTTCAGTAAATGATGCTATTTTAGACTAATTTCTTGTTCCAACATGCAGGAAGTCATTAGTAGACAGCGAAAGCATCCATATTTATATGTCACAGCAGAATTTTTGGTTGTAGCCTGAGAAGTGAGGCAGCAGGGATGACTGTCTGACTCTGGTGTGAATGTACATGTGTTTCATGTGGATGATGAGTTATGTAAGCAACACCGTGCTTCACTGCTGTGGTTTTGACTGTGTATGATCCTGGGAAGTATGATAGATCTAGTGGGCACCTATGAAATTGAGTATAGACATTGAAATACATCACTTCATCGTCTCAGGCGAGCGTGTTTGTTTGAGTGTGACATGTTTGCAGAGGGGTGGGGAGTCTGAATGTCTGAAAAAAAAGAAAAAAAAAGAAGGGCTGGGTTGGGCTTTCTTTCTCGCGTCTCTCTCCAGCCTAGAAGTGGAGTGTCTTTCCCCCCCTTCCCCCTCTCTTCGAGCTGCTGGCCCTCGGTCAGGTAACAAAACAGGATAGTATCACAGGACGGTGAAACCCAAAGTGGCCCCGCCTGCCTCCATATGTGTGTTCATGTGAATGTGTGTGTCTGCGAGGCTCTCACCCGTACCTGTCATATATCCTATACCTTATCTTCTTTGTTCTCAGTGTGTTTGCCTGTTTGTTGCACCCCTCTAAACACACCCTTCCCTTGCGCCCACTCCCAGCAGCCTCCTGTCACACACACCCCGAACCCCCATATGTATGGTCTGTGTTTCTAGAGTCGTTGCTATGCCAACAGCCCACTTTCTGTGTCCTAGCTGTGGGAGAATCTGATCTGAGTCCACTCTGCCTCCCACTGGATACTGTAGACAACTGCAGGCTTTACAGAACCATATCAACCACATCAACCCCCCAAGGGGTCTGACAGAAGAAGCATTGGCACCAAAATGTAACAGTTGTAGTACTACCATCTGCCACAATTAATATTGCCATTTTAGAAATTGAATAAACTGAATCCTCATTTTTAATCCATGGTGTAATAAATGATCTGGAGGAAGTACCTTATTTTTTGCAACAAATGTGCAGCCCCGGCCACTTTGTTTAAACAGCCTGGAGGCAGGGAGCAGAGGACCACCTCAGGTGCTGTAGAGCAAGGCTGGTAGAAAGGCCATTCCCCTGGCTGCACTAGCTCTTACCTGAGAATGCACTGAACCCCTGAATGAAGCATGAAGGAGAATGAATAATTGAAGACGTTCACTTCCCCATCGATACTTGGGAGGTGGAGGAGGAGGGAGGTGCCTTGCTTTACGTCAAAACGCTAAAAGTCTCTCCTTGCTTTAGAGCAATGATCCTCATATCTTAGCTGTTCTTCGCAGCCTTTTCCTCTCCTCTCAAACTCACTGCCTGCACTTTAGAGTCTGTGCAAAAATAAATAAATAAACAGGCCCCTGCAAATGCAATTACCTCCCTTGGCAACTAATACAACTAACACCAACTGATGAATATTCCCGTCCCTTCTTCAAATGGTTAACATCCCTCCTTCCCCCCCGTCTCGCTCTGGTTCCTTTGCTGGTTGAAGTGATTGTCTGTTTGCTTGTCTTGTTTGCTTGCTTTTTCTGTCTGTCTATTTGTCAGTATATTTTCCCCCCAGTTTTGTCCTTGTCTTTTGCAAAAAATGTACACATTAATGCATTCAACATCAATTCTCATCTAAATTTGCAGTATAGAGTGACCCACAAAAACAATACGACCCTTGAAACAAACATTCTCTCGGTGAGAAGCTCAACAGAGAATGCTGGCCTGACAGACAGACTTTCTATGGGCTCCTTGTTTATTGCCTGTCCAAGGCATTGCCTTCACTCTCTGAGTGACAACTACTTGCATATATTATATATGCACATGTAGCCAATGCCAGTTTGTGCTTTGG
Source organism: Amphiprion ocellaris (assembly GCF_022539595.1). Classification (NCBI taxonomy): domain Eukaryota; kingdom Metazoa; phylum Chordata; class Actinopteri; family Pomacentridae; genus Amphiprion; species Amphiprion ocellaris. The sequence continues at coordinate 13,490,080 of NC_072768.1, read as the reverse complement.
CCCCTGTGTTCCCAGTCCACACTTTTAGAGTGTTGCTAAATGGTTGGAAAATCAGGCTAGTTGTAAAAAGTACTTTTATCATTTGTAGTTACCATTTAATTTCTAATAAGGCCCTCTTTTGTAACACTCTAAATGTGCTTCTCCTATGTTCTTACTATTCGTCCCTTTTTGTGTTTTCAGTGATCTTATCATTTTGTATGGTATACCGTCACCTTATTTCTCTTTCATACTGTATGTCATCTATCGATTATTTTGAGCTCTCCTCGTGAACAACGATGCTCTCTTTTTCTCGATGATCAATTGTATTTATTGTCTTTTTCTTTTCTTCTTTGTGCTCTTTTTCTCCTTTTAGCATGTTTGCCCCTTTGTCTCCTGTTAGAGATACTGTGTGTGTGTAGCTCTTTATTTTTTGTCTCTTATTCTTTGATACTTATCAGACTGACCAAACTAAGCCTCTCTTGTGTTTTCAGGCTTTCCTTCCTTCATTCCCTATCTTTTCTTGCAGCTCTGTTTTTCTCTCTAATGTGCTGGTGTTTGTAACAATCTCACTCTCTATTTGGTTTTGGTTTTCGTACTGTTCATGCTATTAATACTTGCTATCTCTTCTAATACAGATAAAATAATTTTCAGCTTGCATTTCTTTTTCTTGCATTCCTTTTTGATCCTTCTATCTTGTCTACGGTCTTTATGATTTCTGTCCAGTGTAATTGTCTGTGTGAAACTTCAGCATCCTGTCTGCGTCTGCTCGTGTCTTTCTCTTTCTCTGTGTTTCTGTTCTTGTTTTTCTTCTCTATTTACTGCTTGTTTATTGCCTAACGGTGTTTCAGTGTTCAGCCTCTCCATGTGCCTTGACCAGTCATCTATGGAGTGCTGTGTGTCCAATGTGTCACCTTACATTGGCCTGGACTTTAGCGTTTGACTCTTTCTTGTTCTATCTTTTTTCATGCTTTCTTTAATCTCATAACCTCTTTTTGATTTCTTGTGTTCTATTGCTGATTTCCTTTTCTGTAAACTTTGTGATTCTTGTTTTCATGACGTATGAACATAGAGGTTTTTCCTCCTAGAATGTTGATCCCACATGTTTTCAACAATCCTCTTGTGAAGGAACTAAACTTACCATTTATTAACATTTATACCGAAGTACCAGCTGTGCCATGGGAGATCTCTGCTTTCTCCTTTTATGTTTTTCAAAAAAATTTATTTATGTTCTTGGTGCAACTGAGAGAAATTTAAACGCACAAAATACTGTTCAGTGTCTGTCCTGTTAAACATCTGGTCCTCTACACGTCACTGTATATGTCTGTCTACTGTTTAACAGTAACGTCATGTTGCTATACATGTCATTATACATGTGTGTCTTGTTATCGTCTTCAGAGGGAGTAAGGGTTGGTCAATAATTCTATGGGGATTGGAGATAATTCATTGGTTTCTATCCATTGAAATTCAGTGGTTTTGTTTTTTGTTTTGTCTGAAAATGTGTTTGTTTCTTTGGTGGAGGTAACTTTCTTGTTAGAGACGTGGACGCGTGCCACACTGGACATATATATAGTCATCTCAGGCTCCAATTTTCATCAAACACAACTCGCTGCATCAACTGTCTTCAGTTCTTGTGCCGGCCATTAATCTGTGGAATCTTTGGCAGGTTTTATTTGGCTTCGCTCATGATAGCTACAGAAAGCTCAATCTACTTTGAAGTGGCATCTATCCAAAGTAAACTTGGACCGAATTGGTCGTTTCAGACAGGCAGTTTTCAAGCGTTAAGCAGGTGGAGGTTGGACTCCCTGTGTGCTCAGACATTCTCTTTTTTCTGTAGACGAGTTAGCTTCTCAGCACACCATCCTCGCTGCTTTCCCTTTGTCAACCTGTGCTTTTGCTTACAGGGGCAACAAGCCAGCTAACAGCCCTAAGGGCCAACCCCCTGATGCTGACGGCCACTCCTCCGTTACTGACCTGGCCAACTCTCTCACTGGAGACATGGTGATGGTAAGAGCTTTTGTCCCAACTCACATCCATCTCACTGTCATGTAGGCTAATAACTCACAATCCATATAATACATGTATGTGACACCTCTGTCCACATATTTCTGTATATCGATCTAGGTCTGATTTCTACTGGCCCTGTAGTTTTAATAGCAGGAAAAGACAGTTTCTATCCCATTAAAACCCCCAAATCAACATTGTGATGGTTGCCCCCTCTCAATACTTTCTGACTCCATTTCCCTGTCTGTGGCCCCAACAACCAACTGCATGATTATAGTGTCGCTTAAACAGCTGTATTACGAATATGCTTGGCTGTCAGTGAAGATGTAAATTATTATATTTAATAGTAATCATGGCACCACTACAGTGTAAGCAAAATTGAATAAAATAAACTACTTTGCCCAAGCTCATCCTATTGAAGGTTGTGTCACCAAGAGCAACGACATGTCTGATTCATGTGTGTTTAAAGCTGTAATCTGCAAGCCCAAGCCTAGATAATCCTGATAACATCTTCAGGGTAATTTTATTTGACTTTAGAAAGCGCACCAACTAAGTTGCATTCCCTGTGATGGGAAAACAGCTCTTGGCATAACAATTCTAGCTTGGTGCGGAAGAACTCATCCTGCATCTCAATCCAACAATTCTGGTAATGAATCAGAGCACCAACTTAGAGACAAACCTTATCAGTCAGAGTCAGTGCCTATCATTAGTAATAAAGACGTTCCTGTTGAATTCTTCACGTCTGCAGTGTTCAGGAATCCACATACTTTTGGAGATACACTTGCAATTCCTAGTCACCAGGTAGGACTTGTTGCAGAGTCATCCTTGTCCATATATGGCAGGTTGATCTAAAAATGGACATAGTAGTAAGGCAGCCATAATAGCAAAAAATAACACACAGGCTTTCCTGCAGGAGCAATCAAATGAGACAAGCCATTCAAAGTGACTCACACTGTTTGATAAATTATACTTGGAATATTTCACACTTGCTCTGCCTGATGGTTCTAAAACCCATATTGACAAATGCTGAGTGAGTCTTTGTCACTTTGAAATTGTAGCTCTGGCCTAAAGCACCAAAATCAACAGTTTCAGGTAATGCTTGGAGAGAGCATTTGCATGCAAAACACACCTCGGGCTAGTCTTTTTCAAAGTGTCAGTTGTGGCTCTTGCACAAAGTGGTTTTATGAACTGCTGGTTGCTAATCTCCACACCAAGTCCTCAAACTCTTTGTTCCAATGTATGCTATTGTTAGAGAGAGCGAAGAAAATAAAGGACAGAGACAGAAGGTGGAGCCACAGGGAGAAAAGAAGCGACAGTAAAGACAGCTGCAAGTGTAGAATGCCAACCTTGAGCTGTGCTTCCCTGGCTGTTCTCTCAATGCCTCTCACGCAATGCTCTCTCTTTCTCTCTGCCACTCTTACCGTTTGTCTCTCACTCTTTCTTTCCATCTCTCTGTCTGCTGCTTCTATCAGATAGTGGCCTTTTAGTGCACAGCAATGATAAAGCAGTCAGAGTGGCTGTGAGAGAGAATGGGTGGTCTAAAGCTCTCCTATCTTCAATCTGAGCACCTCCTGCCTCTTAAGAACATTAGTAAGGAAATTAAACTCTCTCAGTCTTCTTAATGTCAGACCAATCTCTGCCTGTGAGCAGCTGCTTGAGTATGGCGTGATAGAAATGCAGCTCTAAAATCTCCTCCCCTCACAGCTTCTCTCTGTCAAGGACTGTGTGCATGTGCTTGTGACACAGAAAGTGTGTGCCCTTGGACTGAACTTTTTCATGTGAGTGGCTGCTGCTGCTGCTGCTGCTGCTGGATGTGAGTGTTTGTATTTATCTGCCTGTGTTTGTGGCCCTGCAGCTGTCTCCAGGGTCGGAGGATGACGATGGTGAGGGGCCTATCAGTGAAAAGCTGGGCCGGATCCAGTTCAGCATAGGCTACAGCTTCCAGAACACCACCCTCACCGTCAAAGTTCTCAGGGGCCAGGACCTCCCGGCCAAGGACTTCTCCGGCACCTCTGACCCCTTTGTCAAAATCTACCTGCTGCCTGACAAGAAGCACAAGCTGGAGACCAAGGTCAAGAGGAAGAACCTCAACCCCCACTGGAACGAAACCTTCCTGTTTGAGGGTCTGTATTATTTACCCTCATAGGAGAACTGCTACTACACGTAAATGTGTTGCATTTTTTCATGTTGCCCATAAAGGTACTAATATATTCCTAGTAATCCATTAAACAATCTGCCAGGAGTGTAGCTTTATCAGACTGGTGCACAGAGGTACAAAATAAACCCCACACACTTCAAATCAAGAACAGAAGTACAAAAACAAAAATATAGAAATGCCATGTGAAGTGAGCATAACTGTTAATTTAAGATCCTGTTTCTCTTTCATAAGAAGCTGCTGCAGAAGATATGTTTTCATGTCCTTTAAGCACATTTTTAAAAATGTTTTTTTCCAGTTGATAGGGATGAATTCTGTTGATGCTCACAACAGCTGTACACTCTATTTAAAGCAATAACTGGAGAATTTGCTATTTGCTTTTTTGCTGAACATTAAATAAGAAGATTGCTACCACTCTAAAAATGGTACCCTAAATTCAGTGTTTAGCTGCAGCCAGCAGCTGCTTCGTTTAGAATAAAGAATGGAAATGGAGAGAAAAAGATATAATATTGAGCTTCTAAAATGATGCTACTCCAGTAAATGTAAGTAAGTTCACATCTCAAAATGAAAAACTTTGCGAATATGTATTATTATTTTATAGTTTAAGTGTTGCAGAAATGCACACTAAGTAGTGACTCAGAAGTTTTAAACTTGAATTTAGCCTTCATAGCAATGGCAAAGAGCTGTTTCTCAACACAAAAAGAGCATTGTGGGAGTTGTGTGGAAATCACAAAGAAGGTGTGAAGATTTTTTTCGCATTCAGAAAACCTCCACCTCAAGAAGCTGCAGACAGTTTTTCGTTTTAAATAAAAATAATAATCTTGTTATAAATTGAGGATATTTTGCAGCAGCTGCAGCACTGAAGTGTCACATCTTTGAATTTGTTTCATTATGATCATTGTGTTTGGATGAAAGCACAATGGTAACATAGCCAAATTAATGTTCAAAAGACTAAAAAGAAAATCAGAACAGCCAGTGTTGTAGAAAAAAATTAATGAGATAGTTCTTTGTGACTGGAGTATAATGTTTCCTCTCAGTCGTTTCAGAGATGCATTCTGATCCAGCAGTTTCAGAAATGCACTTTGGCCTTCACCAAATTCAACCCTGTTAGCACGGTGCAGATTAAACTGCCCACTCTGCACTGTCAGGAGTACATTTTTCACTCTCTGTGTCTTTGTTATCCCAGTTCACCTCGCAGTGTTATCCGTTTCTCTGTTCGTTTTAGGCTTCCCTTATGAAAAGGTGAGAGAGCGCACTCTCTACCTTCAGGTGTTGGACTACGACCGCTTCAGCAGGAACGACCCCATTGGAGAGGTGTCGATCCCCCTTAATAAGGTGGAACTGGGCCAGATAAAGACCTTCTGGAAGGAGCTGAAGCCCTGCAGTGATGGCAGTGTAAGAGCGCAGGGTGGGGAGGGGGCATCAGGCCGAGCCATGATAAATGTATTTATTTAATTACAGCATACAGTGCTATTTAAACAAGTGTGACACATTTGTTGACTACTTTCAGCATGTGAGATTGATTGACATAATTTTCGGGCGAGCAACGTGCTCGGCTAAGCCTGCCTGGTCACTGGACCTTCTGTGTTTGGCACTAAGGGGTTAGAGCAGACAGGGCAGTGATGTAAGATTACACAATGAGCTAGTGAGTAATCGGGAGTTTGATATTCCCTGATGAAATCTGATATTAGCCCGAGTGATTCATACTCCATTGTGTTTGTGTGCATGTGTGTGTTCCTCAGGGGAGACGAGGAGACCTGCTGGTGTCTCTCTGCTATAATCCCACTGCCAACACTATCACTGTGAACATCATCAAAGCGCGCAATCTCAAAGCCATGGATATCGGGGGCACCTCAGGTAGAGATCCCTCTTTATTTGTGTAGTCGTTTCTGTTTCTAACCGTTGTTCACCGCTCTGACGATCTCATGACTTTGGAAGCCCAGTGGCTTCACACATGGCTCTGTTCAACCATTTACTGACTTGTCCAGGTTGGTTGCTGTCCACTGTAGACGGCTGTAGCAGCAAGGTGACATTACATCAAGCGTCTCTGCCTTGGCCTCCCTCTTTCTGTATATCTATGAGGATCTTCAGCCTCCCAGCCAAATCTGTGTCAGCTCAGTCTGGTTGCTGCTAGTTTTTAAAGTCCCGCTGCTTTCCGTGGCATATTTTTGTAAAATTACAGCTTCCTGCAGTGGCAGGAGTGGCGTGTCTGTTAGTATTACAGAATATGATAATGCTCCAGAATTGGTAGTACAAATCCCAGGCCCTATTTCCATAAATACCTCCTCATTTGTATGTTTCCTAGCTCAGGGGATAGGTTGACCTTGAGCTCAAACGAGGTATCTGCTTCCCTGCTGCCTTTCCTGACTTTAACAATTAAGAGGGTAATTGCAAACCTGACCCTAAAAATCGCCATCCATGTGCATCTTCATCGTCTCTCTCATGTAAACTGCTGTGCCCTGCATCCACGTTGCAGATCCATATGTGAAGGTGTGGCTGATGCACAAGGACAAGCGTGTAGAGAAGAAAAAGACGGTGACGATGAAGCGCTGTCTGAACCCCGTCTTCAACGAGTCCTTCCCCTTCGACGTGCCCGCCCATGTTCTGAGGGAGACCACCATCATCATCACCGTCATGGACAAGGACAGGCTCAGCCGCAATGATGTTATCGGCAAGGTAACGTTTTACAGTAGGATCTGTGTTGGAGCTCTCAGTTACATAATACAATCCTCTTCAGCAACTTGTTCCATACATGTGAGGGCATTTAACACGTTGTCTGAAAATACAACTGACCAGAAAGTTCTGTCAGAAAGTCAGAAATTGCCACTGAGGTCAGTTAAACTTTCTGTTATGATTCACCCTGTGACCATACTGAGAAAGATGTTATTATTTAATGAGGCTACACACATACATTATTCACCAGCAGTGAACAAACAAATCAATGAAAAGAAATGATCTTGGAGCAAAATTAGCTACACAGTTTGATTACATGGCAAGGATGGACTCTCTGTCTTCCTTTCTGCACGTGTTTTGAGTGTAATCCATTCGGCCAAAGAGACAAAATACACAGACAGCAAGGTTAAAGGTCAATGCGACTAATAGCATTTTTTTAAAACCAAATTTTCTATAAATATCATAATAATGTTAATTTTGTGAATTCTTTTGGCCACAATAATAATGTAGTGAAGAATTTGATTATGGGACAGTCATATTTTCATGTCTGTCCATTAAATATAAAGGCCGCAGACAGTTACCATAGTTAAGCATGAGACTGAAAACGAAGCCATCAGCCTGCTCTGTCCAAACGTAACACAATCTGCCTACTAGCACCTTCAAAGTTCAGTAACTTAAACTTTATATCTGGTTTGTTTAACCGTACAAAAACTACAAAAACTAAAGTGCCTCTTTTGGGGGGGGTTATGTGCCAGACTATTTCTTGGCCACTGCTGAGACTCTAGAAAGTTACTGGTCCAGGCCAAGAAACAGGCTTAATTAATTTAGGAAACTGCAAAAAACATTTAAACTCCATCAGTAATGCAGCCTGTGAGAAAACTGAAATCACTATTCTTGCTGCAATTCCTATTTTTCCAACTCATTGCCACTCTCCAGCAGCGACGCCGCCCTTTCTCATGCTCCAGATGCCAAATATCGCATGAATATTGTGGCTCTTCTTGTAAAAATGCCGCCATGTATTAATGAAACAGTGAGCAGCATTTACAAAGAAGACGTGTGAATGAGAAAAAGACATCACCTGAACGGAGCAACGGAGCCAGCAGTGGTACATTTTTCACATCCGTGGCAGTTAACAGATTATTGTACGAATTCAACCGTGATCATCTTTTTCTTCTTTCAGATCTACCTATCGTGGAAGAGTGGACCAGCGGAAGTGAAGCACTGGAAAGACATGCTCGCTCGGCCGCGTACTAACGTTGCCCAGTGGCACGCTCTCAAGGCCTGATCGCACCGCCCAGCTTCCTCCATGGCCCCTTCCCGTCTCCCGTTTTTCCCCTCTCCTCCCTCCCTTCCTCCCACTCCCGTCCTTATGCACAAGACTGACTTGCTGCCAGGCTGCGAAACACGGGTACAATTAGCCATCTGCTCTCTTAAACCTTTAAACTCTTTTCTGTTTTCTTTCAAAATCTCAGTTTCTCTCCGACTCTTCTCTTCTGCTCCCTCCCTCTCATGCAGCGTGTCTTAATTTTCGTCTCACCACTTTGCCAATGGTTCCCCTGTTTCTGACTGTCTGTATGTCTGTCTGTCCTTATGCACTTTGCCTGTGGAGGTCTGATAATCAGTTTCTTTGTCGATCCCTTAGTTCTGAACTGCACTGCAGCCCGTGACCCATTCAAGGTGCCAGTCCCGTGGGATCACAGAGAATCTTCAGTAATGATCTAATCTCATATAATCCTATTGTATGAATATTCCAGGTACACGATACTATACAGTATGTACTATATGTACATATACATAATATATTAGGAGTATAGATTGGCAGAACTCCGCTTATACACATGAGTAGTATACAGTATGTTATAGTCTGTCTGCCGTTTCCCATCTCTCCCGTCTCTTCATTTGTTGCCTCCTCCTCGTCATCTGTCTCAAGTGTACTATATTCTCTCCCCCATTTCAGTCCCTCGTCCTTTCTACTCGAAAGTGGTTTAAAGGTTCAGCTGAAGTTGTCGAAAGCAATCAATACTCGGTTTGTGATGAAACCAGCTGAACTCAAGATGGGATTGTTGATACTGCTGTCTCTTCTCTCCCTCTTTTTTCTTCTTTATGCTCTTCTATCTCTCTTTTTTTCCGTTATAGTTCCCCCTTTCTCTTCCTCTGGCACAATATTAGTGGATTACTCCCCCCCGCCTCCCCCTTTCTGGACCCCCTCCTTGTCGTCTGTGTGCTGTGGGTGCTGTGCTGTAGCTCCAACAAAAATAGAGATTTAAAAAGAAAAAAAAAATTTAACTGAACTTTCCGAAGCTGGGAAAGCGGGGACACGATAAACTTATGAAAAGGATCGCTCTTGATTTTTCCAGACAAAACAGCCCTGACACGGAGAGAGAAAAAAGAAGATGAAAAACATAAAAACAACAACACGCAAACTAATCCCCCCAACCCTCGAGATACTATGATGTCATTTTTCACAGCATCACCAACTGAGGAAACCAATTTGAAATGTTGTTTCGATGTTAAGATGAAAACAGAAGCAAAAACCTCATTTTGTGCTGCATTTGCACATGCATTCGGTTGTGCGCGCACACTTCCCTCTGTTTATTGATGCTATGAATTCCTTGTGCTGCCCTGTGCTCTTGTTTTGTGCTGATGGGGGTCAGTCTAGACCAGCTTGACTGTAATGCGTGCCTGTAGATGTATGTGTGTGCGTCTGTGGGTGCGCTTGCATGTCTGTGTGTGCGTTCAAAGCAGCAACACAACTCAAACTCGACGGAAATCTTCTTCTCTTTTCTCTTTCTCCTCTCGCGCTCTTCTTGCTCTTCTTACTGCCATTGTTTCCCCATCCTCTACTGCCCTGCCTTCTGAACGAGGGCACGGGGGAAGTTCTCTCTGCACTTTTTGAAAATGTAATAACAATAATAATGATGATGATAGTTTTCATGATGATTACAGTACTGGTGAAAATCAAGGGAGGAGTATCTGGAGGGGTGAGCAGATGTTGGGGTGAGGTGACGTCTGCTCCGTGATTTCAGGGTTTGGAGATGAAGTGGAGGACACAGAGGATGTAGGGCTCTCATCCTCCTCTTGGCTTTTTTCCCCCTCAGTATACCTGGATGTGTGTGTGCAAATGTGTGTGTGCGTTTGTCAGCTGCCAGACTCCTGGTGGCAGACTGCTACTGTCCGAAATGTCAGCCCAGGATGGAGATATCAGGCTCGTCTTCTTGTCACATGGAGGCCGGCCAGCACAGCAGCGCTATTACGCAATGTGTCGATCAACAAGTCTATCCTGTGCTCTAACCAACCGGTCTGTACTAGTACTGCACGCTTCTGTGCAAGTCTGTGATACTGAACAATAGGTACAGATCTGGAAACAGTGAGACTGATGTGCATTTTTGGCTTCAACGGTGAAAGAAAAGGCAGATAACAAAACCGTTCTCTGAGTTTTTGTTGCAGTTCACAGGAACTACGAACGACTGTGTATCACAGACAATGGGTGTGATATTAGATGATGGCCTGATCTGCCACTGTGAGATACTGTAGAAGCAGATTAGACATTATCTCTTTGCTGAGTGCTTGAGAGCACCACAGAGTGTACTGGTAGCTGCCCTGCTTGTCAGGCGTATGCAGCTCAGCTCGATATTTCAGTAACGTAAATAAAACAGTCATAAAGCAGCAATGGGAAAACTGTCAGCCATTAAGAGCTACTCACACAGACATCTCCTCTGTCTTACTATATGCTCTACTGTACCTGTCTGTCTGTCTGTCTGTCTGTCTGTCTGTCTGTGTTTTTACATTCTTAAAGCCCTGTGAAGTATAATCCTGTCAGCTGTTTAATATGTTTTTCCGCACTCCAGCGGCTTAGTTTTTATGATATATATGAGAATCCACCTTTCAAACATCTCTCAAGTTAGACTTAGCAAGTAAATATAATCAGTTGTTTGTTTTTTAATGGAGACATCACAGCGTTTTATTGCAGCATTTGTAGTTCTTATTAACTCTCGCTCCTTCAAAATGCTTTTATCACACAATAATTTGATAGTATCTTGTTTTGATGTATGCCAACAATAACCTGATAAGATTGTGCAATAGTAGAGTAATCTGTAGCAGGTTACTCCTCATCTGGAGTCTCTGTAAGCCGGTCTGGGCAGCACATGGTGTTCTGAGTGTGTTCTGGACAGTGTGTTTCGTGTGAGCCTCGGTGCTGGCTGCTGTGATGCGCTGATCCAGTCCAGCACCCTTCAGAACAATTGGCCAGGCGTGGAACAGGGCCCACTGTTTTGACAGCCACTGCCTGCAGTGTCACAGCACATTACACTCCCATTAGGCAGTCAGAAAGGAGCAATATCTGCTTCCTCGGACTCTGGGGGAGTCACCCTTTGCAAAGGTAACACTTGCTTTGAGTAGTAGAAAACGTGGGGCATGCTCATTAGTAACCTCGTACATGATGGGCGGCGATGAAACCTTGTCAGTCAAAAAATGGAAAGTAATCAGCGGGCGATCGCTGCTGAAGCTGTGAAAACCACATGTGCAGGCAATGAGTCAACATAATACCTCTGCCATTTCCTTTCACCGAGATTCCATGTTGCTCAAACAGTGATAAATTGTTATGCTACAGGGGTTTGCAAAGCTTAGTCATGACTGACCCTGTAAACTTGGGGATAGGGTTTTATTTTTAGTAACATGAGGCACAGTTATGTCACCGATCCTGGAAGGTAGACTGGAGGCTGCAAGGCTACAGGCTTGAGCTTTTAAAACTTACAACACTGAGTGCTTTTGAATATAGATTACTTCTTAAATGGAAGTTCATTGCTTGACATTTTCTATTTCTAAATGTTTTAAATGTTGGCCATTAAATAATTATGCAGTGACACTTGAATACACTGTTTGAGCAAAGGCTGAAGGTTACAGAGCTAACCAGAGTCGTAAAATGCTAGAAAATGCAACTCAGTAATTTTAGTTTTTACTTCATTCTTTGGACTTTCACAGAAAATTACAATAAGTGCAAAAACAACCAATTCTTTCAAAATCTCCTTTTCTGGTCTAATTAAAACCCAATATGTAGATAACATTTTAAGTGGTAACCTAAGGCACAATCTGAAAGTTCACATTTGACAAAAGTGAAAAATACCAAACAAGGAAAGGTCTTATGTGTCACACTGTATATGAGTTATACATATATATATATATATATATATATATATATATATATATATATATATATATATATATATATATATATATATATATGTATATATATATATGTACGTATACGTATATGTATATGTATAAGTATATATTCGAAACATATTGAAATTCGCCAACAAACTTGAAATGTACAGTTGTAGGGAGTTTCAGCTGCCTTTTAAATTGTGAGAACCCAACCATAAATACTTCAGGAGAATGTCATTAGTTTCAAATCATGTTTATAAGTAATTGTCATAAAGTTAGTGAAAACCCATGACATACAAAGATGCTGAAACAATATTAAATATATTAGGGTTAGATTTAAGCCAAGAATTGGCTACTTATGAGCCCTAAATAAGCAATGATTAATTCAACAATATATCTTAATTTACTCAGTTTCAAATAAGCCATTATGCTCAAAGTGATGAATAGCCCGTAAAGCTAACTTGATGAATGAAATGACAAGAAAAGAAAAATGTTCACTTGTGATTGTAATAATGTCTGTATGTTCATAACTTCTTTAATTTAGAAAATCGTGTCTCACAGTGGTATATATATCATCCAGAAGTTGCACAGTCCATAAAATATCCAGGAGTCCCAAACATTATGTTCTCATTGCCAGCAGTCAAACAGCCGCACTATTAAAATGGATGGTAAGCTCAGAGCCAAACAGTATAAAGGAGGAAGCAATTTCCAAATCCCAGTTTTATTATACTGCCACCTGTCTCACACCTCTAAACTTATTGCGTTTTGTTGGCACCAAGACTGTCAGCACTGACCTTCAACAATCCTGAGCTCATCCACTCTGTGTGCTTGCTCTCCTTGTGTTCGGCCTCAGATCTGGCTTTCGTCTTTGCAATCATTCCCTGGTGGAGCCAACTGGTAGATGCAGGTGTGCATAATTAGAGTTTGATTTCAGAAGTTTAATTCTAGATGTCACACACAGCCAAAACCTCCTGCAACTTTGCCACAGACTAAAACTTTCCTTCCTTACTTTCCTTCCATGTATACTTATTCAGCACTCAGCTGGCAAAGTTCTGTAACATCTGTATCTGCAACTAGGGTAGGCAGGGTCTTTTGCCATCACTGGGCAAAAGTTGTACCAGAAGCCTATGGAATTTTCAAGTGGTCTAATAGGAAACCAGACTTCTGCACCTCCTCTTGGCTCTGAAGGCTTTAGGAAATCTAGCCTGTGATGACGGATTTTAGCCAATCCCAGTGCTTTTTACACACAACAGTCTGAGTCTGAATCCTGGTTAAAGTCACACATGAATGCTGACGCTTAGCTTTACTATCTTTGCATGTTTGCAATATGTGCTTGTGTGGTTGAAATTCTGACGTTTTGTTTGCCTGTTTGTTGGTCTTTCTTACATTCCTGTCTACCGCAGCTTTAAGTGCAAACATGTTGTGTTTATGGTCAACCTAATGGCAATGTCTTGTCATTTGGCCTGCCACTTTGTTACAGACTAAAATATCCCAACAGCTACATTGTTCCAGACATTACTGGTCACTCAAGTATAATTTTTGTCTTATTGAAGTAGCGTTCGGACCTGGAAACGGCTTTAAAATGCAAAGTTGCAATTTCCACTCTTTTCTTTACTCTGTGCAGTGGATATATGTCTACACACAAATTTAGACAGTCAGATAAATGTTAACTTTTATATAGCCATGGTAAACGTCGGTGTGCCTGCTAAACGTCAGCATGTGCACATTGTCGCTGTGAGTATGTTAGCATGGTGATGTTCGTATTTACCTCCAAACCCTGCTGTGCCTGCATAGATCCTCACAGAGCTGCTAGAATGGCGGTATTCTTGTCATCAGCTCGGTTTAGTGAAGTAAACGATTCACTGCTGGACTTCCATCTTCTCTGAGACGTTTATTCCTGGGTGTGCGCCCCCAAATTTATCATTGTCACCAGCAGCCTTCCCTTCTCTGTGTACTTTCTAAATAACTTAAAGCTTTATTGGCTGAAGGGTCACACCTGTTTGCCAAGGGATTAGCAAGATATTCTTCTGAGCCTGCTGATGTTGTTTGTCCTTGTCATGCTCTCTTCCTCCTTTTCTTATTCCTCAGTACTAGTTTGCCTTGATGGATATTGCTTTCTTAAGATGAGTGTCAATGAGTCACTCTATTGGAAAGGTGCCTGCTTTGCTGTAGTTTTTTTGCAATATTAGATTAAGGTGTTTTATGTCTTGGAGAACTTTAGGTGTGTGTGTGTGTGTGTGTGTGTGTGTGTGTGTGTGTGTGTGTGTGTGTGTGTGTGTGTCTAATTAAAACCCAATATGTAGATAACATTTTAAGTGGTAACCTAAGGCACAATCTGAAAGTTCACATTTGACAAAAGTGAAAAATACCAAACAAGGAAAGGTCTTATATATATATATATATATATATATATATATATATATATATATATATATATATATATATATATATATATATATGTACGTATACGTATATGTATATGTATAAGTATATATTCGAAACATATTGAAATTCGCCAACAAACTTGAAATGTACAGTTGTAGGGAGTTTCAGCTGCCTTTTAAATTGTGAGAACCCAACCATAAATACTTCAGGAGAATGTCATTAGTTTCAAATCATGTTTATAAGTAATTGTCATAAAGTTAGTGAAAACCCATGACATACAAAGATGCTGAAACAATATTAAATATATTAGGGTTAGATTTAAGCCAAGAATTGGCTACTTATGAGCCCTAAATAAGCAATGATTAATTCAACAATATATCTTAATTTACTCAGTTTCAAATAAGCCATTATGCTCAAAGTGATGAATAGCCCGTAAAGCTAACTTGATGAATGAAATGACAAGAAAAGAAAAATATTCACTTGTGATTGTAATAATGTCTGTATGTTCATAACTTCTTTAATTTAGAAAATCGTGTCTCACAGTGGTATATATATCATCCAGAAGTTGCACAGTCCATAAAATATCCAGGAGTCCCAAACATTATGTTCTCATTGCCAGCAGTCAAACAGCCGCACTATTAAAATGGATGGTAAGCTCAGAGCCAAACAGTATAAAGGAGGAAGCAATTTCCAAATCCCAGTTTTATTATACTGCCACCTGTCTCACACCTCTAAACTTATTGCGTTTTGTTGGCACCAAGACTGTCAGCACTGACCTTCAACAATCCTGAGCTCATCCACTCTGTGTGCTTGCTCTCCTTGTGTTCGGCCTCAGATCTGGCTTTCGTCTTTGCAATCATTCCCTGGTGGAGCCAACTGGTAGATGCAGGTGTGCATAATTAGAGTTTGATTTCAGAAGTTTAATTCTAGATGTCACACACAGCCAAAACCTCCTGCAACTTTGCCACAGACTAAAACTTTCCTTCCTTACTTTCCTTCCATGTATACTTATTCAGCACTCAGCTGGCAAAGTTCTGTAACATCTGTATCTGCAACTAGGGTAGGCAGGGTCTTTTGCCATCACTGGGCAAAAGTTGTACCAGAAGCCTATGGAATTTTCAAGTGGTCTAATAGGAAACCAGACTTCTGCACCTCCTCTTGGCTCTGAAGGCTTTAGGAAATCTAGCCTGTGATGACGGATTTTAGCCAATCCCAGTGCTTTTTACACACAACAGTCTGAGTCTGAATCCTGGTTAAAGTCACACATGAATGCTGACACTTAGCTTTACTATCTTTGCATGTTTGCAATATGTGCTTGTGTGGTTGAAATTCTGACGTTTTGTTTGTTTGCCTGTTTGTTGGTCTTTCTTACATTCCTGTCTACCGCAGCTTTAAGTGCAAACATGTGTTTATGGTCAACCTAATGGCAATGTCTTGTCATTTGGCCTGCCACTTTGTTACAGACTAAAATATCCCAACAGCTACATTGTTCCAGACATTACTGGTCACTCAAGTATAATTTTTGTCTTATTGAAGTAGCGTTCGGACCTGGAAACGGCTTTAAAATGCAAAGTTGCAATTTCCACTCTTTTCTTTACTCTGTGCAGTGGATATATGTCTACACACAAATTTAGACAGTCAGATAAATGTTAACTTTTATATAGCCATGGTAAACGTCGGTGTGCCTGCTAAACGTCAGCATGTGCGCATTGTCGCTGTGAGTATGTTAGCATGGTGATGTTCGTATTTACCTCCAAACCCTGCTGTGCCTGCATAGATCCTCACAGAGCTGCTAGAATGGCGGTATTCTTGTCATCAGCTCGGTTTAGTGAAGTAAACGATTCACTGCTGGACTTCCATCTTCTCTGAGACGTTTATTCCTGGGTGTGCGCCCCCAAATTTATCATTGTCACCAGCAGCCTTCCCTTCTCTGTGTACTTTCTAAATAACTTAAAGCTTTATTGGCTGAAGGGTCACACCTGTTTGCCAAGGGATTAGCAAGATATTCTTCTGAGCCTGCTGATGTTGTTTGTCCTTGTCATGCTCTCTTCCTCCTTTTCTTATTCCTCAGTACTAGTTTGCCTTGATGGATATTGCTTTCTTAAGATGAGTGTCAATGAGTCACTCTATTGGAAAGGTGCCTGCTTTGCTGTAGTTTTTTTGCAATATTAGATTAAGGTGTTTTATGTCTTGGAGAACTTTAGGTGTGTGTGTGTGTGTGTGTGTGTGTGTGTGTGTGTGTGTGTGTGTGGATAAAAATCAGGCTGTAGTAATCTCATCCTAGAGGGAGTGCAGCTGATGTTTTATTCTGCTGAATCATGTTATGATGGCTGAGTAAGCCCAGAAGCCTCCTGGGTCACCTTTGTCATTTGTCCAGTCAGTATCTGTGTGCGTCTCGCCCTGTGCAGACAGACCTCGCCTCCCCCAACTCACCCTTTCAATTGTTTTAAGCATCTGGTGAAAGCCAGTGTGACTTCTCCCAATCAGGGTTCGAGTAAGCATTATTTGAATAGTAACGAAAGTGAATATGAAAAACAATGAGTAATAATATCTTTTTTTTTTTTTCCTTTCGGTTCACATTTGACTGTTGGTCAGTGTGTATGTATGTGTGTGCTTGGTGTTCTTGTGTTGGGTTGCTTTCTTTACAAAACCGTGAGAAGAAAATCCTTCTGTTTTTGAAAAACTTTATGTAAATATTGTTGGTGAAAAATTAACATTTGTTGTACGCTGAGTTTTCATTTGTCACTTGAAATGATGAAGAAAACAATGATATTCATGAATAACAGTGGTGATGTTGATGATGCCGAAGCTGATTATACCTGCCCTTCTTGAATAAGGGCTTTTGATGTCCGCTGTATTTTTGTTGGAGGCGTCGTGAGGTCAGGGCAAGAGGAACCAAGGGAAGGAGTGATACCCAACACATCCCAGGCCCACTGTAGCAGCACTGCCACATACCTTTCCCCGCCTGCCCCACACACACCTCCAGGAAATTGACTGTGCGATGTGTGGCACAAATTGTAGCTTGTGTTTTTCATGCCACAAAACATTGTTGTGTTTTTGTTACAAGCGTCAGGAACAGAGCGCTCCCCGGCTGTGCGACAGGACCGTTCAGCTCCCTGTGGAGTCACTCTGCCCCGGTCGCTTGGCATCACATCTCGCCCTGTCTGCTTATAGGCTTGGGGATTTACTGTAATGCCATTGTGTTAGACGGGATTGGCCCTGTACTGACACTGATGATGCCTTCCTCATTGAATTTGGAGTCATTATTGCTCTGCTGGAGGCCATACATGGGGATGGGCATGTATAGAGGACAGAGTGGATTCCAAGTAGAAGGACATTAACCATCCATCTGACCCTGTGAAGACAGTTTGCATGCTTGTGATTCAGCCTCTTATTTATTTTGATTAAGCACAACTGACTGACATGAACTTGCCAAATAATAGGCTTATCTCTTGCTTTGTCAGATATTTGTAAGAACTCTCAAACTCAAATAAGAAAAGCCCAGGAATAGTGAAAAGAAGAATTGGTTTTAATCATTCAAAAAAGTTAGATAAGAGATCTTTCCAGATGTCTAAAATGTGTCATTTACTCAGCCTACTGCTTCATCCAAAAAATAGCAAAGGCACATGGCTGTAGTCCAGTTATATCACTGCAGGTGTCGGTACGCCCACTTCCACATTTTCCATATGCCATAGCCTTATGTGTCTGCCTGGGCCTGTGTACAGTGCAGGGATGGAGCTTATCAGTTTCACATTACTTTTAGGAGCGTCTCTGCCACAGACATGATACGGTACAGCAGATACTCCCAGCAGCCATCAGCAGGAAGGACAGCGGATACAGTCCTGCCTTCACTTGTAATGCCATCCTTTAGACGGAGTCCCACGGGGAGTCAGAAAGTCCACAAACTCGCTAAAAATAAATTCTGACCAGTTTCCCTAAATCCAAGATCCTTCGGTGTGCTTTTCCTTTGCCTCCCGCTGGTTGTAAATAGACTTCGTGATGTGGTTAGAGCAGCCTCTAACTCCTGCCATAATGCGGACATTTTTAATCAGGTAGGTAATAAGCAATACACTTAACTGATCTAACGCCATACTCTGAAATGTTACTTACCAAGTGTGATGGGGACTTGTGACGGGATGTCGAGGGTAACACTCCTGTTTCTTCACCTCCTTTCTCGACTTGCCGTGACCCACCTCTTCAACAAAGAGTGCTCTAACTTAAAACACACAATTGTGATGTGTACAATCTAATTTAATGTATTTATTTATGTATTTTTGCCAACTTTGTATAGTGTATAAATATCTATAAATATATGAAAAATGACAGTACTGTATAGATTTTAGCTGCCTGGTAAGGTTAATAGTATATACTTGGTAGACTAAAAGAAAAAGCGTAGAGCTGTTCAAAAGCCAGTTATTGAGAAAATGCTTTCTGTAAAACCCGGTGCCACTGGCTCTTTTTATATTCTAGGTTCTGTTTCTGGTTTATTTTTTTATTATAGCCAGTGGGAACCAAAAGTGTGCGTTGTTTCTTCTTTTCGTCCGTTTGTTTGTTAATCGGTTCGTTTGTTGTTTTTTCTTGACAAGACACAGCGAGGTTCTGGCAGCCAGGAGAGTGCAGTGGAACGCAGACTGGGACCCTGTGCAGTAGTGTGTGTGTGTGTGTGTGTGTTAGGTGTGTGTCCGTCCATGGTAGTGCTAGTGCTCTCTGTGCAGTGCCTCCCTCCTCCCCCCTCTCTCTCTCTCTCTCTGATGTAGTTTGTCATGTGACGCAGTGTGTGTTAAGGTGCAGGATGACTGTGTTTGCCGAAGCTGACAGATGCCCTCTCTCTCTCTGTCTCTTTGTGTCTGTGTGTCTCCTCATGTCCACCCCGTTTCCTCATTACAACGCTTCATTTTAATCCTCCACTAAGTATAGATTTCCACTTCCTCTGCTCGATTGTTCATTTACTCTCCCATTCAGCTGGTAATGCGTACGCCACCAGAGTCTAATTTCACAGTAATCCATGCTTCCTCATCTATCTGTGATTCTTCGTCCATTAGCATCTCTCATCCGTCACCCTCCGCATTACGGAGGATCACCTTGTTTTTTTGTTTTTTTTCTTCTTCTACAGAGCTCTGTGGACCAGAGAATGATTTAGCACAAAAAAAAAAAAAAGAGGGGATGCATGCAACTCATCCCGGGTCATGTTTGATTTGTTTTCTTTACGGTGTTTGCCTTCTCTTAATGCTCACTCTGAGGAGAAGGGTAGCTGTCAGCTCGGCACACAGAATCACAAAGCAGCCATATTCAAAAAGTCAAGCACAGACGTGTGACTCAAATCTATGTTGTGGTGGCTTTCGCTGCTGCCGCGTTTGTAGCAAGCGCAAGAGAGTAGCCTTAAAGATTGGACCGACTACACGAAAAAGTAGTGGGGTATGTGCATTTGTAGTGGACTATTACCTTCCCTTTCCCACACCAGATTTATTACTCAGTATTCCAATGTGTTGCTTGGTTGCTCTGTACATATCTGTGTAGTACTTCTGTTGATGTCCCTGTATTAGTATAGTAACGGGTTCTTACTGGGCGGCCTCCGCAGACGTCCTCTCCCTCCTGTCCTTTTCTCATTTCCTCAGAAACTTCAAACATTCCATCTGAACCTCTAGCGAGCAGCATTTTAAAGATGATTAGATCTCACGTAGTCTGGGAGTAAAACGGCAGAGGGGCTGAACTGCAGACGTTTCCGCTGGAGCCATGATAATAACCAAGACGCCTCGTTCACGTCCCTCTGAGAACTGCAGACTCACAAATGGCAGCACACCTGGCTTTAAGACCCTCACACACAACCCTCTGGTCCTCCAAACCCACCTCCACGCCAACCTCGCCCGGCTCGGACGGGTCAGTGGGTCACCGACTGGTTTGAGGAGCCACTGACTTCACCGAGGAGGATGAGAAGGGTGAGGTAGGGGAGGAGGTGGGAGAGCCCTGGGAGGCAGCGGAGAGACGTGTCCCTGTGGTCACATCCTGGGTCAGGAGGGAAGGGAGCGAGGGCGTCTCCAGGTTACGCCCAGTAGCACTTTGGTTTTGCGTTCCATGTTTTTTTTTAGCCTCTCCTGTTTTTTGGCCGAGCGGACTGTGATCTTACTAGTTGATTTTCTCGTTCTCCTCCACCCATCAGTGTTACAAAGTGTGTTGGGTGGACGGAGCCTTGGAGCTGAGCTCTGATTTTGTTCCATATTAAAGAATCATTTTTACTACACCTGCGTCCAGAGATTTTGTCTTATTGTGTTTTATTTTACAAGGTTGTTTAGAGATTCCTATCCACTGACGCTGGAGATGCGCTGCCTGGCAGAACCATCACACCCGTATGTGCTCTGATTCTAAAACCAGTTATTAACATGCTGCCGCCGCTAAAACAATTAGCTGATTAACTGATCATTTAATCTGCAGCAATTTTGATTATCTATTAATCATTTAATTCCCAGAGTGACGCTGCTGTCATCCAGACTGAGAAATCCCAACAATTGCTAAACAGATTGCCATGAAATTTTCTGCACATATTGATGGTTCCCAGCAGACACATTCTACTGACTTAGTTGGCCTCCTGACTTCACTTATGGCACCCGCACTGAATGTAAGTCTTGTCAGCTGTTGGATGGATTGCCATGAAATATACGACAAATGTTAAAGGATTAAATTCAAATAGCTTTGCTAATTCCTCAACTCTGCACTTTGTGACATCACTGGGTCAAACATTTGATATGTTACAAGACTTTGATGGCTTACAACCTAACCTGCAAAATCAGTGACTTCCTATCAGCTTAGACTGTACAGTAGTTGTCATTCTCAAGTGTTAGCGTGCTCATTAAAAAACCAAGACATGCTGAACAATATGCCTTTTAAACACATCAGCATTGTCATTGTGAGAAAGTTATGCTGACGTTAGCATTACACAGACAAAGCACTGCTGCCTCAATGAGCCACTAGCAGACGTTTAGATTCTATAAATACATAAATGAACATCCGTTACATTCAAGCCAAAGGAATTTACATAATGCTGATTAAGCCTGTCAGAGCCAGGTAAATCTCTCTGTATACTGAATATTTAAATCTAGTGTCTGTGACAGCGTTCCCATGCTGATGCACAGGTAGCAATGTGTTTTACATCATCCAGCAATGATTGGTTTGCAAGAGCTGAAGAGAGGGGCGCCCACAGATGTGAAGATGGAGTAGGATACAGCAACTAGAAGTATTGCAGTGCCATAGTGGGGGAAAAAAACACATGAAGCGTTCAAGAAAAGCTCGAGATAACAAATCTAGTAAAAACAAGGTTATTCGTATATCTTCAAGCAAAATGAAACAGGTGCCTCTAAGCTCAAGGACAGCAATTTTTCAAGTACAAAAGAGGGCTGAAGCACACAGCCAAGTCATAGCCTTTCATTGTACAAACAGACAAATATAATACTAGTACTGTATCTTCATCAGAGACAAAAGTGGACAAAAATCATAAGGCAAACTGATATGTCAATGTCAGATTTATTTACATAGCACTTTTAAAGGCCTGTGGGCAACCAACGTGTGATATATTCAACTTAACCCAGGTGTACAATATTTAACTCTATTTAATAAATTTAAGGTGGGCAGTTGCCATGGTCAGTACCCAAGTGTCACATCCCTAAACCCTGCCAGAAACACAGGAAGAGTATGGCAAGCTGTTTTAACATGTAATAGTTGAATTTGACTGTCAAGAAGGAATTGACATTACACATATCAACAATGTTGCTTTGACCAGTCATAATTACAGTGTGACTAGTTTTGACAAAATAATAGTTGTAGGTATCTCCAATGTCATTACAAAGACTCCAAAGACTCTCTGTATGGTTAATGTGAGGAGAGAGATGAGGGCAGTGGAGAAAATCATCGGGACTTCTTTCCCCACCATTCAGGACACTGCACCTGAGCGCTGCATGTCCGGAGCCAGAAACATCATCAGAGGCTCCTCATACTCCCACCATGGACTGCTCTCCCTGCTGGCCTCTGGAAAGACGTTCTGCAGCATTCAGTGCTGGATCACCAGGTTCTGTAATAGTTTTTTTCCCCCAGGTCATCAGACTGCTGAACTCAATAAAAATATGTCACTAATTACCTCTTCAATTACACTTTTCTTATTATATACAAACCATTTTTTGCACTACTGTCAATGCCACAGTTCACTTTTACTATTTTGCTCTGCTTGCACCTTATCACATTTTTGCTGCTGCATATTTTGACATGCTTATATTTTTGATATATACTTGTATTTTCAACACTTACTGTCCAATTTTTTTTACTTAAATCCTAAATTTCTGCTGGGCAAATTGCAATGAAATTTTGCTCTGTGTGCACTTGTATACTGGATGACATTAAAGTCTGTCTAAGTCTAAACTGTTGAGCATGATGCTCTCAAATGTGGCTCCTGGTTGGATATTGGTCCAACAAAGCATTTGAAACATCGTTAGCAGAAGTAATGGTGGTTGCTGTGGAGGATACAATCAATAGAAGTTGCCATGCAATGGGAAGAGCTGATCAATAAGGAGTTTAAAAGAAAGAGATATTCGAGACATGTAGGGAAAATTAACTAAAGACTTCTCTGACATGACAGTAAAATTACTTGTCATTAGAGGTTATGGTTGCAGTTTGCCTCTTCTGCCTCTGACTTCTGATGTAACTACAGATATCTGCAACTTCATTTCACCCAGTCAAAACTCTAATTCAAGATATCTGTAATTTTGAATAGTCAAACACCCAGTCTGAGAAATCTACAAAGTCATTCTTACTAGTTGAAACTTAAATGAGGAGCTCTTAAAGGGACAATGAGAGGAATTAACAATATCTTGAACCAGGATTATGACTAGTCAGGCTTCAACTGTAGATATATGAAACTACTCATAATTCAGCTGCACATATCTGCAATGTGAATTGTAGATATCTGTAGTGAGAAACTCACACACATGACTTGTAAAAGTGATGTAATTTCTTCTGAGTACAATAATACGCATATTTGAAATGACAGCTGTGGATAGGAAGAATGACACTGTGGATATCAGAAAGGATTTTTTTTTTTTTTTTTTAAAGGAAGAATTGAATTACAGATACCTGCAGTACATACCAAGTCTACATATTAAGTGATTAAACGGCTATAGAAAGAGAGGCCTGTGTACCTGCGTTTCTGACATGGTGTAGTGATGTGGCACTCAGACACTGACTATGGCAACTCCCACACTAAGATTCATCATCCAGTAGATTTTAAAGCCTGTTCAACAATTATCCACTGACAATCGCACATCTGATTTAGTTCGAATATACCTGTCTGTCCACTGACGCTGATAAAGACACGGTAATGTTGAAACTTTCATCTGTTTGCACAAGAAAAGGCAGTGAATTAAGAACTGTGCTCCATCTCATATTTGTACAGATGAAGAACAAATTCAGCATTTGAGGAAAAATTACAGTTTAAACAAAGAATAATTAACCATAAGGCATATCTTATAGAGTCCCCTTAATAGTTTCGTGGAACTGCTTTCACTGCCAGAAGAGTGAAACAAAAGTTTTGCACTGCAGGTGTTAGCAAAAACGTTGAAAATGAATTGTGTCCAGATTTTAATATGTGAATATTTGCTGATTTTCTAAGTAGTCTATGATAGCAAACTTAATACCTTTGGTTTCGGATTGTTGGTTGACCAAAGAAGACATTCTAGAAGGTCTGGCAATAGATCAGGAGCTCCTGAAAGGTACTCTTGTGATAATGCATTCCACATTTTGAAACTGGATCCTCGCTCCAATTCAGCTCCAAAGGCATTAGTGAAGGGTCCGTGTACGGATCTGGTAATTGGATTTTCCGTTCTGAAACGGGTATTGAAAAACAAAAAAAATGAGTGGTTATTTGATTTTCGTTTTAAAATACAAAAATTTAAATTGAAATACAAGGCGTTTTTCCTTTTCATGATCAAAAAGGGATATACGATTTTTAAAAAATGCTTTGATTTTCGTTTTATATTTAGAATAACAAGAAAGTAAAATCAGTAAGAGACAGAAACGAAAAAAGGTCCGTTTTTTCATTTTCTGAGACCGGAAGTGGTCATCAGCAAGTGTGGAGCCAAACAGAGTACGGTGCATAGACTGTACATAAATTTTTTTTCGTGAGTTTTCATGGTCGAAATGAGAGATCAAGTGGCTTAAAATAAGTCTTAAAATAAATCAATATTGATTTTTTTTTATAGAGCGTTAAAGTTTTGCGAAGCCAGGGGGCGGGGTTACTTGATTGACAGTCCAGTCTGGAATGATTGACAGGTCCTATGGAGGAGGCAGCAGAGACTCTGCTCTCTTCGTTTGGATTAATTCTGATATAATAACTGTTGCTTTATTTATCGGTGGAGCAGCACAGCATTTTCCAAAGACAGTTTTCCTGCCCGTTGGCTTGTTTTAGCCAGTTTTCTACCTTCGGCTGATTCTACCAGCAGACACTGAAAGGACTCTGATAGTTCGGTAAGTAATTGTTTATTTACGTATCGGTATCGCTTTTAATGCACTTTATATGCAGCTTTAGTGTCAGATATAATGTGTGCCATGCACTCCAGATGTTGGTGGAGTTTGTTTCAGTGTGTGTTGACCAGAGAAGGAAGTTAGCATAGTATATATTAGCTTTAATGTTAGCGATGCTAACCGATCTAGCTGCTTAGTCATAGCCTGATTAAAGCTAACGTAGCATCAAGCTAATGTGTTGAGTTTCATGTAAACAGCTGCAGTGTGTTGTGTTCATGTAATGTGGTTCATTAAGTTCATAAAACTGTGGCTGGTTGACATTAATGTAATGTTCAGGAAACTTAAATGTGATTAAAACAGTAACGTTAATGTTCTAGTTGTCAGTAATCAGCTTTAATTTGACACTAAAACAGACTGATAGTTTTAAATGACATCAGTTTCATTAATTTGTTGAAAAATGTCTCATTTGTTGTTGTGATGTTGCTGCTGATTCATTAAAAGCAGATGATCCATGTTGAAGATAAGTTTAGTTCTAGTATCAGAAGTACAAGAAGGAAAATGGAAGTTTAGTTCTGCTACATCAAGGATTTCAGGAATAAAATAACTAAATGAGTCTTTATGCCTCAAACTTTATTTTTACAATAAAGAAATAATGAAATAATCACAGATAATAAAAATATAAATAGCAGAGAAAACCTGAGAGAATAATTTCCTGAAAAGTCTGTGAAGGAAAAGCAGCTTTTTATCCTGAAAGATCAGAATCAGCTCCAACATCTGCATCTGACAGCATCAAGTCAACTAGAAAGAAAAGAAAATTACTTCTTTCTGATCACTCTGTTCCGCTGCTCACAGTATAGCATATCGCACTTAAAACGTCATAGCATAGCATGTCGCTCTAAAAACGTTATAGTATAGCATGTTACCCAAAAAACGTCAGAGTATAGCATGTTGTCCAAAAAACGTCATCGTATAGCATGTGACTCTTAAAACGTCATAGTATAGCATGTCGTCCAAAAAACGTCATCGTATAGCATGTCGCTCTTGAAACGTCATAGTATACCATGTCGCTCTTGAAACGTCATAGTAGAGCATGTCGCTCTAAAATCGTCATAGTGTAGCATGTTGCTCTAAAAACATCATATTATAGCATGTTGCTCTAAAAACGTCATAGTATAGCACGTCGCTCTAAAAACGGCATAGTATAGCATGTCGCTCTTAAAACGTCATAGTATAGCATGTCGCTCTAAAAACGTCATAGTACAGCATGTCGCTCAAAAAACATCATAGTATAACATGTCGCTCTAAAAACGTCATAGTATAGCATGTCGCCCAAAAAAAATCATAGTATAGCATGTCGCTCTTGAAACGTCACAGTATAGCATGTCGATCTAAAAACGTCATAGTATAGCATGTCGCCCATAAAAACGTCATAGTATAGCATGTCGTCCAAAAAACGTCATCCTATAGCATGTCGCTCTTGAAACGTCACAGTATAGCATGTCGATCTAAAAACGTCATAGTATAGCATGTCGCTCTAAAAATGTCATAGTATAGCATGTCACTCTAAAAATGTCACAGTATAGCCTTTGGTCCAAAAAATGTCATAGTATAGCATGTCGTCCAAAAAACATCATAGTATAGCATGTCGCTCTAAAATTGTCATAGCATAGCATGTCGCTCTAAAAATGTCATAGTTTAGCACGTCGCTCTAAAAATGTCATAGTATAGCATGTCGCTCTATTAACTTCATAGTTTAGCACGTCACTCTAAAAACTTCATAATATAGCATGTCGCACAAAAAACGTCATGGTATAGCATGTGGCTCAAAAAACGTCATAGTTTAGCATGTCGTCCAAAGAACATCATAGTATAGCATGTCGCTCATAAAACATCATAGTGTAGCATGTCGCTCTTGAAACGTCATAGTACAGCATGTCACTCTAAAAACGTCATAGTATAGCATGTCGCTCTAAAAATGTCATAGTACAGCATGTCGCTCTAAAAATGTCATAGTATAGCATGTCGCTCTAAAAACGTCATAGTATAGCATGTCACCCAAAAAACGTCAGAGTATAGCATGTCGTCCAAAAAACGTCATCCTATAGCATGTTGCTCTTGAAACGTCACAGTATAGCATGTCGCTCTAAAAACGTCATAGTATAGCATGTCGCTCTAAAAACGTCATAGTATAGCATGTCGCTCTAAAAACGTCATAGTATAGCATGTCGCCCAAAAAATGTCATAGTATAGCATATCGCTCTTCAAATGTCATCGTATAGCATGTCGCCCAAAAAACGTCACGGCCTCCTTTACATTATTTCATCATATGGCACGTTTTTACATGTTGAAAAATGGCATTTTTTTTCTCGACATAGTATACTATGGTGTTTTTTTGCGCCAAAATTCATGATGATTTTTTTTCAATGAAAATCTTTCTGGAGTGTTTTTCACGGCCTCCATTACATTATTTCATCATATGGCACGTTTTTACAACATGTTGAATAAATCTGTGGATGCGCGTTCTAGCCAGAGAGGACAGATGGTTTGAGAGAGGGGTAAAAGAAGCCATTCATGTCAAACTAGAACGGCCATCTTTGAACAGAGGAGGGGGCCTCAGACACCACTTGTCTCCCACTTACAACGCCGTTCTTAGAGCCCTCCCAAGGAGGTGCAGCCATCATTCCCACCTGCAGTCAGGTGACCCCCAACCACCCTCCTGGAGGGCTGGGAGGGGTAACGACCGCCCATCAAAGGCTAACGACTCACATTAACACCTAACGAGTCTATTGGTTTCGGGTCTTTGTCCACTTGTTTTTGCCACCACCCTCCTGGTGGATAAATATCTGGTACTCCCCACCAGGCTTTCAGAACTGAAGAAGCCTCTTGGATGAGAGGTGAAACGTTTTCGACTCACACGAGGTTAGTCCAGTTGCCATAACTTATGCTTGTTTGAGACTACAACATGTTGAAAAATCGCTTTTTTTTCTCGACATAGTATACTATGGCGTTTATTTGCGCCAAAATTCATGATGATTTTTTTTTTTCAAAGAAAACCTTGCTGGAGTGTTTTTCACAGCCTACTTTACTTTATTTCATCATATGGCATCTTTTCACAACATGTTGAAAAATGACATTTTTCGACATAGTATACTATGGCGTTTTTTTGTGCCAAAATTCATGATGATTTTTTTTTTCAAAGAAAAACTTTCTGGAGTGTTTTTCACGGCCTCTTTTATATTATTTCATCATATGGCACGTTTTTACAACACGTTGAAAAATCTCATTTTTTTTCGACATAGTACATTATGGCGTTTTTTTTGCGCCAAAATTCATGATGGTTTTTTAACAAAGAAAACCTTACCATAATGTTTTTCACGGCCTGCTTTACTTTATTTCATCATATGGCATGTTTTCACAACATGTTGAAAAATGACATTTTTCGACATAGTATACTATGGCGTTTTTTTGCGCCAAAATTCATGATGATTTTTTTTTCAAAGAAAACCTTTCTGGAGTGTTTTTCACGGCCTCCTT